>NC_044913.1:56956514-57175558 GCF_001633185.2 Quercus lobata
GGTGGATATTTTCATGTGCGATGGAAAAGTTCATTTCTAGATTTTTGTATCTATGTATCTGCATATTTGAACAAAGGCAGCTTTAGACGAATGCAATATAGTGATGATGGATGGAGATCCCACAATTGACAAATTTTAATTTATACATTAGATTTTCGAGTACTTTTTCCTTTTATGTGGGTCTCTTTTATAAGCAAAAGACTCTAGTGTAAATTTATACAGTTGGGATTTGTTCAAGATGCATGCAACTTTAGTTGATGAACTACTAGTTCTTGTTCTTGTTTCTCTAGTACCTTCAGTAGTTCCTATACCCGTCATGTTACTTGGATTATTTACAAGCAATATTCACGCTCTTATTTTTGCAACTTTAACTGTGGCTTATATAGGCGAATCCATGGAGGGTCATCATTGACTAGTTTGCGTGATTTATTTTTTAAGTTTAACCCTTACGCAAAAAATGTGCGTATCAAGATACTCTGCTGAATGAGCATAATATATAAAAACTAAATACATAAATCATATAAATATAAACCATATAAAGTATAGAAGTAATATTGAAAATACAGATTTTAGCGGTCTTCGGGAACTACAACAAACAAAAGGGGAAGTAAAAAAAAGGAAAGAGATCGAGAAGATATTTGTCCTAAAATTCCAGTTCGGTCTATTTATCCCCTCTACTGCACATACATAATACAACCGAAAATTGCCACCCCTAAAAAAATGTCGTATTCTTTGGTTACTATATATGTGAACGTACTGATTGAACTTGGGTAGCAGCAGGTAAAGCCCACTAATTTGGTATCTCCTACAAAAAACTGGCTTAGTGAAAACTTATATAACTCGACATAAAAGTAGTCGAGTATTTATAAGTACTCAATTTCATTAATAAGTCAGTACTAAATTGAAAATGGCAACAACTCGGCTTTAGAGATTACGAGTAACATAACTCGCTTATTCACTAATCGAGTCTTTTGGGCAATTTCTACTCGATTTATGTGTAAGCGAGTACTAATTTAAAACCACGAACTGCGTCAGTCCATGCAAACTTCTCTGTACAAATCGATTGCTGTTGGCTTGGTGTGTGATCGGTCAGTTTTAACATAACTCGCTGATATAGTTATCGAGTACTTTTACTCGAATATTAATTACCCGAGTAATTTGTGCTACAATTGCTGCTTACCATAGTAATTACTACTCGAGTATACTGTAAGCGAGTACTAATTTAAAACGAAGAAGTTCCATCAGTCCATCCAATCTTCTCTGTAGCAATCGATTGCTGTTGGATTGGTGTGTGATCGGTCAGTTTTGACCTAACTCGGTTTTACTGGTGACGAGTATTTCTTAACTCGCTTAATTAGTTATCGAGTATGTTACTCGAATATGACTTAGCCGAGTAATGTGTAATAAAATTCCTGCGTACTAGACTACTTACTACTCGAGTATATTGTAAGCGAGTACTAATTTAAATCCAACACTTCCATCAGTCCATCCTCCATTGTCTGTACAAATCGATTGGTGTTGGATTGGTATTTGATTGGTCAGTTTTGATGTAACTAGCTTTTATAGTTATCGAGTACATTTTGTACTCGGCTATTCCTATAGCGAGTATTGTTACTGGTTTATTTGATAACTATGTCTAGGTACCTTCCCCCCATAAACTGAACCCTCACGCCGCTCTGAACTTCTGAATCTGAAGACTGCCTCTTCGTTTTCGTCAACCATTACTCTCTGTAAATTTTCCATACCCATCTCCTCAAAACTCCAACCGCCCCCTCTTTGATGTACACAGTACAGTACAGATTTTTTTGTTAACTATAAAACCAAAACCCTAGTCTGCAAATGTCGCTATTCCCCTCAAATCCGTAGGCGACCCCTCTGATTTATCTTGTCCTGACAACCGGTATTCCAACCGGTTATTTTTCTTCACCTTTGAACCACCGAATCCAGTCCAGCAAGGTATGTCCTGGTAGTCACACATTATAATTTTTGTTTTGTTTCGTTAGAAGTGAAATTGATTCATTAAGTGTAGATGTCGTTTGCTGTGTTACTCATTATCGTAATGTCCATAGATTTGTGATGTTGATTTTAAAATAATTGGGTCTTGCTGTCTGATTTCTTTTCAAGTGGTTCTTTGTATCTGTCATCTTCGAACAAAATATTTGTAGATCCGTTCGTTTGTGTCCATCATAATGTTTGTTTTGTTTAGGTAGTAATGAAATTGCTTCATTAAATTGTAGATTTCGTTTACTGTGTTAATCATCACCATGTCCATTTTTTAGTACTTATAGCAGACTTTGTCGTTTATTTTGTATGTTGATTTCAAAATAATTGGGTCTTGCATGAGTCATTTCAGTTAACGTATCTTATTGTCATGCAACATAATTTGAGTTGAAAAAAGTCACAGCGAAAATGTAGGGACACAATGTTTGATTCTAGAAATAACAGTCTATCACATCAAAATTGTGGCACAAAAGTTATGATTCTAGAAATAACTCATAATGCAATTTATTGGGAGTAGTAGACCAAATACTCTGTTTTTTTTTTGTGTGTGTGCCTAAAATGTACTTTTAATCACCTTTAAATTGTTCCTCTTGATTTTTAGTCATTTAGGATTTTAAATCTCGACAATTATAATGATGTCAATTTATTTCTTTTCTTGTGGTCAGACACATGTTTACCATTAATGTTACTAAAAATTACATTTTTTTTCCTTATCTAAAACGATGTTGTCTTTATTAGTGTCAAGATTCTAATAGATGCTAATAGATGTTAACAAAATGTGCACAATAATATGGTTGTATACTTAGAAATTTTTATAAGTAAATCGATTTAGAAGAGATCATAACAGTTAAATTATGTGATGTAAAACAAAAAAAATTCCTAGAGACACAGAAATTGTATACCTAAAATTTCACCCTTTTTGTCTTTAGAGGGTGCTAAAGTTATATGATTCAATACTTACAAAAGTAATGTTACAAATATAACAAATTTGACACATGTTAAATTGGTAGGTTATTATTGATTCTCATGTTGTTTAATATTGACATTACTTTTATTATCCATAATGAACAATATGCCACGTCATACAATTGTAAAATTTATTATGATCTTTAGTATGTCTACATACTTATTGTATTAGTCCCAGTGTTCTGGGCTCGGGCCTGTGGCCTTTGTGTATGCTTGCACAATTTTTCAGGCTGAGGTATACGTGGGTTAAATTTAGTCCAAATTTGGCCAATTAAATCAGTTGTGTCTAATTGTTAAGAAGTTTGACTGTTTAGTAGTAATAGTAGATTGTTTGTTCCTTTTGTTGATTTTAAATTAATTTGTTACTCCTTACTTTTTCTTCAAATTACTGATTTTGTTATCAATAATTTTTCTTTATATTGGTCTAGATGGAAAGTGATCAGATGATTCGTACTGACATGACGAAAAAAGGAAAACAGCCTGACTTAGATGCCCAATTTGATGAAGTGTCTGACCTTCCCGAGCCAAAGAAGGCAAAGACTGAGCTCAAAGTCTACAAGAGGAGGACTTCAGCCCATTGGCGTGACTTTGAGATGCTTCCGACAAAAGGCAAAGAACGGCCTTCATGCAAATGTAAGCAGTGTGGAAAGAAATTTATTGCTGCCGGAGCAATTGCACAGTATAATTTGAAGCGCCATTCGGAGTTATGTCAAAATAAATTGGAAGTGCCATTGAGCATTCCTGTTTCTACAGGTAATGCATTTTTTATTTATATGTTGGCTATCCAAAGTTATAAGTTTATGATTTAAAAAAACAATTAATATATATGTCCAAAAGGTTCTGGATTTCCCATATAGTACAAAAATGTTTACTTTATATTAATGATGAGGTGGTGTAGAGAAAAGTTGAAATGGCATTGAAGTTGCTATATGGACGGAGGATTTGAGTTCTGAAAATAGAACATATAGAATGTGCTCAATCTTGGCTGAGAATTTAAATGGAATAATCTGATGAAAAATTATGCATGATGGTATGGTTGATACCAATGTAATACAAATTATATTCATGCATATTTGGAAGAATCGTTTTTGGATTTTGTTGGCAGACACTAGACACTAGAAAAAATTTACCAGTCATTTTTTTCTTACTACTATTTGCATGACTTCTTTGTTTAATTGATTCATTGCTTACATTGCTTCATTACCCACAGATTTTAAATTTCAGATTTATAATGCATAGATACGTTTTTAATGTTTCATTCAATTCATTTGATGTAGACCTTGTACAGCCACACTTGGAAGAGGTCAGTGAAGATAAAAAGAGCATGGAGATCAATAACGATGAGCACAAGGAAGACAGCTCTTCTAATCCAGTCTCTTAGTGATGTCTGAAGGCTTGTTGATATGGCACTTGGATTTTGCCATGAACGAGAATAATGTGAACAAGGCCATGTAATCATTTTGGGTTTTTATTATCTTAATCTGTTATGTGTTTTAGTTTTTCATATGGAACTGAAAATGGCATCTAATAGGAGAATACTTGGTTATTTATTATGGAACTTTGACATGGTATTGTTGTTTACTTAGTATGGACTGTGGAACATTTTGGACTACTAGTTGTTTTAGTGGAAGAATTGCCGAAGTATTTGCATTTGTTGTTATTTTGATTTTTTTTTACTTGATTTATGGTTGAATTCTGAATGTACATACATGGGCAACATAACAGGTTATTCGACAATGAGGGAGTGGAATTCAAACGTGTTAAGTGCAATTTTTTTATTATTATTATGTTTTGAATTTGAAACAACAAAGAACAGGCCGAGATAGTTTTTATTTATTGTTTGTTTTTTCAAAATCTAACCGTGGTACATATGTTTTTTTTATAGAAGGTCATAATTTTGTTCATTACATTGTTTGCTTTCAATTTTTATCAATTTAAGAGTTTAAACCATTTCGTATGAATTAGAGATAAAGATAAGTTTATTACATTAAGGGTATTTCATCATTTTCATTAGTTGTTTAGCGCTTTCCCTGAACATTAGGGGCAATCTCAGAACATAAAATATTATAAAATTTCGTATTTAGTCGAGTTTTTATCATTTTGTACTGAACCTGAGGTTTTTTTAAGATTATGTATTAAAATAGTTTAGGGGTTTCTCTTATTTGGAGTCCCCATTTATTAATTAAGTGAATGTCCTTAACGTCTATATACAAACCTCGATGACTATTGAATGAAAGGTAAAAATATATGTCTAACTTGCACCAAAATATTGCCTACAAAATAGGATTACTCTCCTGATGGTATTCAAATTACTTTATTCACTTATAAAAAAAATTTCATTAAAACAACACGTTTGTTTGTGAATACATCTGCTATGATAACTGATAAAAAAAAATTTTATAATAATGTGGTACCAAAAAAGAACACACACATCTGCCGTTATTGAAAAAAAAATAAAAATCAATTACCTTTATTTAAAGAAAAATAAAAATTTGTAATAATCGTAGCACAATTCTTATCTCAATCCAATTATCACAACAATGATGTTTTGAACAATTACAAAAAAAAAGATGGGTCAAAGAAAATAAAATAAAATAAATCCATAAGAAATAAAAACAATAAATAAAAAAACCTTCACAAAATTCATCCACTCTTTCTTACCTACGTACAAGTTTAAACTCTCCTCATATAAAACAGAGAAAATAAAATTTAACTTCTCATTATCATGAAACAATTACAGTCTATCAGTTACAATATTATTTGACTTTGTCCATTCTTATCCTCATGTCTCATCTGCAAAATGTCCTTAGAAAAAATGGTCAACATTCTTTGACGCTGAGTCAAATGATTAGTTCTGTCGAAGACCGGAATGAAATGGTCTTTTTCTTCCCAAGTATGTTTAAATTTATTTGGAAATATACATTTGTATATGTTAAGGTCGAATAACTGCATATTACGTACAGGTTTGGCAAATGCCCATACATGTTTCATTGCTAGGTGGTGTGCATATCTGGATTTTATGTTCCAATATGGCTCAATGTCATGCTGCAAAATCAGAACCGACACGGGGTATATTACATTAGCGTTATGACAACTAACCTATTGCTCGTTATATTCGCAACTTAATTATATACAAGTTTTTTTTTGTTTTTCCTACGCAAAAAATATATAGAGAAAATACTTATTGGCTATCCAAAGCCAAGTACAGTTACCAAAACAACATACCCAATGTTAACAACAATACAAGCAATTACAGGCCAACAGGCTAAGACATATTCCAAATTAACGTTCAAAAGGGAAACAAAAAAGATATTCAACAACACTTTAGCCCATCTGTACTGCAAACGTGAGCCATAGGGGTCATAAAAACACATATATTTATATATTTAGTATTACTAGATTCATAAATGCCACAAGCAAGAGCCATAGTTTCACCTTCATTTCGTGCTTCCTTGTCGTGTCGAATCATGAACTTCGTCATCCCCCATAACATGGGCTACCACTTCACTTAGCATGTTAGTACTCAAGGTTGCAATCCTCCTTGCGTGGTCACGCTCCTCAATGGCAACGTTTAACTGATACCTCAACAATCTGTTCCTAACGTCTCCATCGCAATAGCTGGTTCCTTCGCTTTGAGATGCCATTCCAGAACTTGATGGCGACATGGTAGGAGATGTCCACGATTGGGAAGCACCATACTGCACGTTCCTACCATTACGTTGCATGAACTCCATGTATGCAGATTCTGCTTCCCGTCGATCCTTGTATGACTTGTGTTCAGCGTTCGCGAATCTATGAACTTGTCTACTTGCTTCTGCCCAATTGTCGTATATGCCAGGAGCACGACCAACGAAAACAACATAGTATCTGCCACCCTAAAAGAGTTCGTACAACAACACTGTATGTTAAAACCATATTTGTTGTGCTGGGGTTAGAACTTACGAAGTTTCGAAACTGAGGTATTAGATAAAAATGTACCATGTTGCCCTACCAACAGGTGCCAGTGGACTGCAGCAACGTTGACGTTTCTTGTTAAAAGATCTGACAAACAGTTGCATAATCAGCATTTGGTTTGTACAGTAGTAAATTATTTAATGACAAGTATAAAAAAAGGAGGGCATGTTACCTCTAGAAGCGAAGGAGGAAGCTGTCATCTTATATAAAGTGGAATACCTGTTGTACTCGATTGTACAACATATAACTCGCCTCTCCCAATGGCGAGTATAAACAACTGCTCCTAACGACCAGTTTGGTGAAGTAAATAATACTCGGTCTCCTCAGGGACGAGTTTTATTTAACTCCATTTCAGAATCACTGTGCGTTCTGCTGGTAGTTGTAGGTTTTAATAGTACTCGGTGTCTAAGAATCGAGTTATATGTAACTCGATTTGTGCAGAGACGAGTTATCTTCATGACGTACACGGTTTTAATAGTACTCGGCTTCAGTATAATCGAGTTATATGTAACTCGATATTAGAATGCCGAGTACTGTCCAACCATAACACACCCCCCACCCGCCCAACTTTCTGGGACCACTTACCAATTATATTTGACACTGTCGTTCTGAAGTCTGGACGTGGACTGGTCTGCGCTTGCAACCATTGTGTCACAGCTAGTGAGAGGTTTCACCTTCAATTAACCATCTGCACAAAGCACGCTAATTCAAGAAAGTGCACTTCATCTTTGTTCTGTCAACATCTCAGTTGATAGGTAAATACTACTTGATAACACTTTACAGCAACACAAATTTTTTTATTGCTGTTGTGGCTGTTGAATTGGGGTATCTAAACAAAATTATGTAGTACAAATTTTGAGAACATAAATTATTTCAATGTTGTGGGTCTTCAATGCTAAGTATCTGAACATAATAATGTGGTACATGTTGCATGCTAGGAATTATATAACTGATATTTGCAATGCTTTTGCATGCTAGGAATTATTTCAATGCTTATGAATTATCTCCCTTAGAGCAACACGAATTTTTTCAATGTTGTGGGTCTTGAATGGGGACATCTGAACATAATACTGTTGTGGACAATTTTTGAGAACACAAATAATATGAATGTTGTGGGTCTTCAATAGGGGGTATTTGAACATAATAATGTGGTACAATTTTTGAGAACATAAATTAGTTGAATGTTGTGGGTCTTCAATGGGAGGTATATTTATCACTGAAAATGTGGTCCATATTGCATGGTATGAATTATCTCGCTTATTTGCAATGCTTTTGAGTTCTCATTTGTTGAACAATAGCCAGCATGAAACCCGACCACATTGTGCAAACATTTTCGTTATCGAAATGAAGTCTGATGGAGTAGATGATATAATTATTCAATAGTAATTTTTAGCATGTTTAGCACAATTTGCTTAGGTTTGTTTACCTCCATGAACACCCAAACATAGGGCATGTATAGTTAGCCTATGCTTTCACAATATTACGCAGCATGATACAATTATTACTATTTGTGGTTTAGGTCCGTTATGAGTCCACATTACTTCTATGTTTACTACGACGGGGAGGCATATATTAATGATTTGCACGGGCTATCATACCGAGGTCCGAACCAAAAGCAGACGCTTATTGAAGTGAAACGTGGGATACACACGAGAAAACTTAAAACGGAAGATAATGTCAACTATGGGGTTAGACAAGGATACCCACGACATCTCCATTGTATTTCGGGCTCCGCAGCAACTAGTAGGTACCCAAGTGTTCTACAATTCAATTCCGTTACAATGCGACAATGGTGCAAATATAATGTGGGGAGTGATAAAGCGGGCAGGGCAATTCATAGGTTCTGACTTGTATGTAACTGTCCACACTGTTGGGTTCAATGTCGACGGGGGTTCGCAATATGGCAGTAGAGTTGGAGAGCAAGAATCAATTCCTGTAACCGTTGTGCACCCGTCAGTTACACCCGAGACATCTTTGCCCTACAACTGTCAACCATGGAATGGGGTTGCTATGGACAATACTGAAGACGCCGAAGTGTTAGGGTCTATCCATACCCATGAGGATGAAGGATATACTCACCGAAATGAAGATATCCAAACCTACTTGGACGAGGCAACCGAAATGGATGAGACTCGAGATGTGTATGAGGAGTTCATTGATAACGATGGACCGGTAGAGAATCCAGAATTGTTAGATGAACTACAACCAGAAAATAATCCGAACCCTAACCCCGAATGGTTCACGTCAAACACATGGGATGACATTAATGACCCATCACCTTCCCTGGAAACAGGTCTGCTGAGTTGGCGACCGGGGGACGAACCGAGCAAGGGGATGCTATTCAAGAATAAAGCTGCGGTTCAGCACGCGCTAACCATGTTCTCCGTTGGGCTCAATAAAAAATTTAAGTACATGAAGTCAGACCCCGAGAGACTGGTTGTAACGTGTGTACACGATGCATGTCTATGGTCAATTCGAGCTATCTACAGCAAAAGGCACAAGTTGTGGATGATCACAACATCTAAGGGTCCCCACACTTGCTCGACACTCCAAGTGGATCATGATGGAAGGATGATGGATTCAAAGTTCATTGCCATCACACTTGAGTCATACGTACGGGAAGATATTTCAAGAACAGTAGCAACCCTACGTAGTGTTCTTCATGCGAAGCACGGCCATTGGGCGTCTCACTATAAGGTTTGGGATGCAAAACAGAAAGCCGTTGCAGCCATCTACGGTGGTTTCGATGAGTCATATGCAGAATTGCCTCGGTTCCTGGCAGCGTTAAAAGATGCAGATCCAACCACAGTGACACAGTTGAAGTGCGACCACCGTAGTGTGCCGGGAACTTGCACATTTAACTGTGCCTTTTGGGCTTTTGGTCCGTGTATAGAAGGGTTCAAGTATTGTAGGCCGGTGATAAGCATCGATGCAACGCACCTCTATGGCAAGTACAAGGGGAAGTTGTTGATAGCAATGGCAACGGATGCTAACAACGAGGTTTATCCACTCGCGTTTGCCGTTGTTGAGAGTGAGAGCAAGGAGACATGGGGATGGTTCTTGGCATGCCTGAAACGATATGTTACGGACCGGAAAAATCTTTGCATCATCTCTGACCGACATTCGGGTATAAAAGCTTGCTTTGATGACACAAGGATGACTTGGTTGCAGCCTCCCCAGGCCCATCACCGGTATTGCCTCCGCCATGTAGTTAGCAATGTGAACACAAAATGGAAAATTCCGGAGTTGAAGAACATGGTATGGAGGGCCGCAAGCGCGAATCAAGTTAGAAAGTTTCAAGCCACACTGGATTTAATTCGCAATGTCAAACCGGCTGCACACAGGTACTTGGAAAATGAAAACAAAGAAAAGTGGACACTTGCACACGACGGAGGGCGTCGATACGGAGCAATGACAACCAACCTATCGGAGTGTTTTAATGGAGTACTGAAAGGTGCACGCAGCTTGCCAATCACGGCAATGGTGAGGTACACCTTCTTCAAAGTGAACTCCTACTTTGACGCTCGTCGTAATCTCGCTCTAGAGCAATTGGAAGCGGGTCAAGAATGGTGCAAGTATGCCATGGAGAAGTTCGAAAAAAACCAAGCGAAGGCAAAGGACCATATGGTGACACGGATGTGCACACAAGCGCGGTTATATCAGGTTGACACACCGGGTAATCCTCTAGGTAATGGGGGCGGACAACACACGCACAGGGTTGATCTTCGGGGTATGACATGCACATGTGGAAAATGGGAAGCATACAAGATGCCGTGTTCACACGTAATAGCAATTTGTGCTAAGTATAAGCACGATGCGCAGCAGTTTATTGATCCTTGCTATAGCGTGAGTCATAGGTTCCATAGCTATGAACCGGTATTCCAACCGTTGAAAGACAGATTAGCATGGCCGGATCCTGAAGAAACTAGAGTAGTGATGCCCAATCTGCACCTGATCCGGAACAAAGGTCGGCCAAAGTCCACACGAATCCGCAATGAGATGGACGAGAATGATAGGGAGTTGCCGACCTCCCTATGGATCGAGAATGGACCCAAGTCAAGATGTGGGTTGTGTCGCCAAGAGGGGCACAACCGTAGAACATGTCCTACTCGAAATGCGGAGTCAACTAGCGGTGGAGCTGCATCATAGGTAAAGGTCATATATCTCCTACAACTTTTGTCATATATAAATTGGCACTATTAAGAACTCAGTAGTAGTGTCTTTGTTCTCTATTGCCATAGTAAGTATTTGGACTAGTCATGAAACAAACACTGGTGTTCATGCATGTATAGGCAAATGAGGTTGTTCAGTTGTTTTTGTTACACTATTCGTCGTAAGTCATTAAATTTTTCCTGTTCTGCCTATGTTGTGTGTTAATAACTTATATAAGTCCAGTGTACATAACATTTTTTAACTATTTACAGTAGGTACGGCAGCCAAGGTGGATGGGTGCTAACGGACATACGTTGCGCAGCCAGGATGATCCCTACCTCTTTAATTGGAAGCAACCGAACGTCACCAGTTGAACAGGCCCATGATGAGAAGACAAATGATATTGGTCATTTTTTGCTTAGAAGTTGATATTAAAGTTTGTACTTATGTAGTCATGCACTTTGTTAGTGCCTTTAATGTTATGTACTGATGGGGGTTTTACTAAGCCGGTCAAGCAAACAATTCAGTTAAAAACGAAGTTATTGCAATGGGGTTTCACTAAGCTGTTTTAGTATGATTTCCAACTTCTCCAACTTTGTTGCATTCATATTTATATAGCAGGGGCAATCTCAAAAGCAACAATATAGGAGTGTGTTGCATGCCATGCACTTGTTGCTTCATGAACATTGTAATAAACAGAACATACCTGGTGTAAAAAACTGACTGAGCTGCAACAAGAAAAAACATGCAGGCCGAGTTGTAATATGTAGTGGAAGGTTGTTCTACAAAACTCGATTTTGTTAAAACCGAGTAACATTAATAACTCGGTAATCGAAAATTCGAGTACCATGTAGTCGTCTCTGAACACACACTGGAACAAGACGTTACTCGATCTTCTATTAAGCGAGTTAAATCTGTAACTCGACTTCAGAAATATCGAGTATTACTGGAGAATTACTGATCAGTCGAACTGGTTGCGACCCATCGAAATGCATAGGAGTGTGTTGCAATGTGTGACTGTAAGAATCGATTGTTATTCGATTGCTGCGCGACCAGTCAAGGAAGTCATGAGTCCAGCCATGATTGTCTGAAAAAACCGACTGTTGTCCGATTGGTTTCGATTGGTCATAATATAAAACTCGATGATACTATTATCGAGTACTAACTGGTGTCTGAAAAATATAACAAGCAAGTACTCGCTCTCCGAGAAAGCGAGTTACTTTAAGTAACTCGATAATTTAGTTATCGAGTACGTTGTATTACTCACTGTCCGTGAAAGCGAGTAGATCTGCGATCCATCACAACTCCAGCCAAAGTTGTCTATAAGAATCGATTCTTACTTGATTGGTGGACGATCGGTCCAAATTATGTAACTCGGTTTTGCGTTAAGCGAGTAATAGTGTACTCGATTTTTCCATTATCGAGTTATGTGGTTCCTCATTTACACAGTTCAGTGTTAACTGTTGTTTCATAAAAAGAAAAAAAAAAAAAGCATAGCTGATGTTGTGTGGATGCACTGGACTCCCACGGTAGCAGCAGTCGATTGCTCTCGATTCCTCAAGCTCGTAAGCGACTTCCCGGGTTCCAAACATCGATCCTCAACTGTAGTATGACTCTTTTACCCTTGCTTCCCATTGAAATTAATTTCAAATCCTGCATTAATCTCCCCGTGAAAGCTGAAATTTCGAACTATGCAAGTGTGGGGATTTTCATGATTTTGGGTGTTGTGGTCTGAAATGGGTCATGGGTTTTTACATATGCATGTTGTTCATACGATTTGTAGCCTTTAATTACATAAACATAGCTGATTTCTACAAGCCCATTCAATTTAGGGTTCATGTGTTAATATGGAATTTGGGGATTTTCATGGGTGTTGGTGTTTTGACATGAAATAGGTAATGGGTTTTTTTGTATGGATGTTGTACACACGTTTTCTACCCTTTAATTGCAAAGAACGCATGATTTGTGAGAAATGAAAAATTAGAGTTCATGTCTTCATATTGGGAATTTCGGGATTTTGATGTATTGCTTCATTTGATCTGAACTGGTTCATGGGTTGCTGTGTATGCATGTTGGCGAGATGTTCTCTATCATTTATATTCAAAATTTTCACATCTTGGTATGCATGTTGGTTCATTCGCCAATCTTGTTCTTCGTGGAATTTGGGGTTTTGTTGAATTGGGTATAATTGCCTGAAATTGACCACATGGTAAGACATTGATGGATGGTAGTGACTGGTTTTACACCCACTGCACCATGTACACTGTGGGTTTGCATGGTTCTCAAATAACTTGACTGTATGGGTCAATGTTCATGTACATACAGAAAATTTTTCATTTCAATGCATTCATTCATTGACGCTTATTGTGCATCAATATCATGCAGTCTTTTTGTCATGCATATGTACATTGTGTTTATGTGTCTCTAACGCAGTTCTAAATATTGGTTTTCTGTTGTGCTTTCATTCCCACCTGTACATCCTAGTTATGGCTCCTAAGAAGTCTAAAACCATTAAAACCAAAGCCAAAAAAGTGTCTGCCTCCTCATCTAAGCCTGCCAAAAGAGTGTCTGCCTCCTCATCTAAGCCTGCAATTGTGTTTGATGAAACAACGTTTGAAACGGTTACGAAGGCGCAAAGGTTTGAAAATGTAATTCAATATTGGACAATTTGGCCGAAACGAGAAATCAATCTAGATGAATTACCACTTGCTGTCCATAGGAATCTACAGTGTAGGAACTGGTTGTCTCTATGTAAAGGTTTACAACCCCCTCCAGTTGCACTGATTAGAGAGTTCTATGTCAATCTCGAAATTCGTTCTGATAATGATTTGGCTACTTGGATTCGAGGTCGATACTTTGTCATAACTAAGAATGATATATCCAATGCTCTTGATGTACCTCGTGTTAGAACACCTACTTATCCATACTCATACTCGAACCGTCCTGAAATCTCTGATGTTATGACTCTTCTTTGCGGAAGATCAATGACATTGGGATTTGAGCCAAGAATTAACTCGAGTGACTTAACCGAGCTTAATTATATCTTATTTAGGATAGCTTGTCACAACATCTTCCCCATCTCCCATGTCCATACTATTCCTAGAGAGAGGTGTTTCTTTTTGTATGCCCTCGTCACTGATGCGTCCATTTGTTTTGCTTCCCTTTTCTATCAAACGCTTGTTCGGGCGCATAGGAGTAAGAGTAAGAAGCATGGTCTATTCTTCCCAGTTTTCATCTATAGGGTTCTATGCTATGTAGGGGTAGAGAATTTTCCTTCCCTAGAGTTGATCCACATCACAGCCCCTATAGGAGCCACCTTTCTCAAACAGCGGACTGCACAAAAGAGGAGTGTTGGACCGAGTGTTGGGTCATCAAAAAGGCCACGAGTACAGTCCACCACTGGAGATGATCATGCTGAGCAGAGTCCTGTTGATCCTACAGGTACCGTTGCTGACATTGGTGACGATGGGGTACATGCTCACAGCATAGCTGCAGACCCCACCGTTCCTCCTCCCCTATCTCTTCGTGCTATGATGGAGACCATTATGACGACTCAAGCAGCTCATGGACAGCTTTTAGATGGCCTTATTGCTGAGGTTGCTGCGTTGAGAGCAGATTTTTCAGAGTACAGCAGTGCTTTTCCACCTCCGCCACCGTCTGACTCTTGATGATTGCCTTTGGCAATACATAACAGACAGGGGAAGTAGGGATTGTAGCGTAGGAGCTTTAGGGTTAATTTGTAGCTTCCATAGATTGTATGAAAGTTTTTTTATGTGATTCTCAAGTATTTGTATATTATTATATGTACTCTTCAAGGTCCACAAACATGGTTTTAATTTTATGATAATATGACCATATTCACAATGTGTGATGACTTTTATATTGAATGATCATTTGCTTTCTTTCTTTTTTTCCTTCAACTGGAATGTTGATATGCATATTTGAAGAAAAACTACAATCATTGAAATGATAACAAAAAGGAACCTACCTTGTTATATGCATTATCGATTAGTTATGCAATGGCTACACCAAAAAAATAAAAAGAGATCATAAAAGTAGATTAAACACATACTAGCCTCTGAGCACGCACGTGCACAGAGGTTGTTCTAATTTTATGGATAAGGATTAATTTAAAGCATTGATCATCATTTGGGATTACTACATTTTCTAAACAAAAAAAAAGTCCGGCATTGTGATTCACCGCACATAATACTCATCACACCCATACGTTTTTTTTATTTGTTTCATTCTTTTTTATTTTTTTTTTTTTTTATGATTGGAAAATATAATAATCCAATATTACAATAAATGTTGTAAATTAACCCTTACCCAAAAAATTGAAGAGACTCTGAGCACGCACGTGCTAAAAGCCTAGTTTATAGTTGTATTTGATTAAATTTCCTATGCCGTACTCATACACGTTTATACTTTTTCGATGAACGTTATATAGATTTTTTTTCATAATTAATACCTACGTTTCCTGTTTCTGGTCACTGATTTGTTTTGTGTTTCCACTTCTCCATCCATATCCTTATATTTAGGGAAAATTTTAAGATTACAGTGGGGAATTCGTGTGACCCTATCCTTATTTAAAAGTTTATGAAAATAAGGAAAACTACACGTTTTAAAAAATCCCACTTACTACACTTCCATAACAAAAGTGAAAAAGAGTTGAAATTCGAAATATACTTATTTCACCGGTGAAGGAATCAATAATGGTTAGCCACTTACTACACCCCCATAACAAAACTTAAAAAGAGATTAGATTTCAAAGATATCAATTACCCTTAAAACTGAGAAAATGCATGTAACTTTGTTAATGGAGCAGTAAAGTAATAGTCTATAAAAGAGGAAATGTAAATTGAATTTCACATAGAATTATACAGATGATAAATATAATTTATGTTACAAAAGAAATATGTTTACAACAATTTCTTAGATAACAACCACTTTAGGTGAGGGTTAAATTGGGTAAAATAATATTGAATCTCAAATATATAATATAATAATACCCTCTAAAATAAAGTGGCATAAATTACATTTTAAAAAAAAATACCGTAAATTACATGGAAAACTTGTTTACATAATACCCTCTAAATAAGAGTAGTGTAAATTACTTTAGGGAAAAAGTAGCGTAAATTACCACTTCAAGCAGCCTAATTCCCTTAAAACCAAACACCAAATTGGCCAATGATGAACACAATGCCTCCATCAAATAGGTTGCCAGGGTCCACTTCACTTCTACAACACATCTCTACTTGAGTTCGGATACCTCTTTTTCTTTTTCTTTTTTTATTTTAAATCAAACGCCTTTTTGACCTTCTAGCTCGTGCTTCGTCCATAACTATCTCAAATAATATACTTGTTCCATAATTATCGAACCAGTAACACAACATTACCGCTAACCACTCACCATATTTGTTAGTTACTTGAAAATTAAATAACTGGGAAAATACAAAGTTCTGGTACTTTGTCAATACCATAAAAAACGAATATGTTAAAAGCTCTAACGAAAATCATATTAACAAGAAGTCATATAATTTACCAATAATAATAACAATAGTATCAGTAAAAAAGTAGCTAACCTTTTTCAAGAGAATAAGAAATTTGTTATACATTATTAGGGTTAAATACTAACCACACTACAATCACAACATAAACAGGGGAAAAAATTGACCTTTGTTAACAAAATAAGCAGGTACTATGGAAAATCACAACTAACTACTTGTCACATAAGGCATAGGAATAATTGACCAATAACAAAGAGGTAGCCTTTGGTAAGGAAATAAGTAGTTAAAAAGCCTCAGTTAATTGGCAACAGAGTTTTCCATAAAGTGTAAAAACATTGATGACGACCTTTGTTGAGACAATAAGCTGTGTAAAGACCCTTTATCATATAAGTTACCGGGCATGTACACACATAAAACTGTAAATATACTATTACGCAATCAGGGGAAGAAGAAGATGTAGAACCAAATCTGTTTTGAAATTCGTTTTCTAAACAAGTTTTTTGAAATACATCATGGAAATATTAATGCATTATCAGAACTCTCAATTTCAATTCAAACACTACTACAGTTTCCTCGCAACTTGTTATGAAACAGAAAATATACATGCAACATAAATCATAGGAAAGAAAATAATTATATAATTACAGAATAAACATTCTTCACCAAGAGGAAGGAAAGCATAGGCAGATGAACGAAAGGAGTAATCAAACCTTAGAAATGGTTGGAATTCGTTCTGCATAGCATAAACCAGGAGCAGTTAAATTCTAAGTTTCCTTGCAACTTCCTATGAAATAGGAAATAAACATGCAACATCAATGCTAGGAAAACAAATAAATTATACAATTAAACAATATAATTTTTTTACAACAGCGAACGAAAGCATAGGCAGATGAAAGGAAGAAGTAATCAAACCTTAGGAAGCATAAACCAGGACCATTAAAATTATCAGTTTCCTTACAACTTGTTATGAAACGGAAAATAAACATACAACATCAATCATAGAAAAACAATCAAATTATATAATTAGACAACAAAATTTTTTGACAAAAAGGAACGAAAGTTTAGGCATATTAAAGAAATGAGTAATCAAACCTTAGGAATGGTTGGAATTGGTTTTGCAGAGCATAAACCAGGACCATTAAAGTTGTAAAGAAAAGTAAAATCGGAATAGATGGAGAACCTCTTCCTATATAAGATACATAAATAGCATTCATTGAAAAATAGGGGAGCTGTATGTTAAGGTGGCTTAATCAGTGTGGTAACTGCGACCATGCACCATTAGTTGAGTAGGAGAGGAACAATCTTGGGTTTTGATTATTGTAGAAGGAGAGGTGAACCTGAAAATACACGGGTGTGGGGGAAAAAAAATAAATAAAAAAGGAGCACAGCTAACTTTCACCTAACTTCTATCAGCAATAGTAGCGTAATTACAATTGATCCCAGTTAAATTTAGACAGATGGAGGAAAATTAGACACCAATTTCATATTTAAATTGGTGTCGTCCCTACAAGAATCTAGACGCATGACATTGGTAACAGTTATGACCCTCTTCATACAGTGTTTTTCTAGCCTGTATTGACATGACAAGCTCTACTAAATTTTGATTGTAATGCTTGAACCATGAAATGAGGTTATAAATGCACCACAATAATGACTTTCTTTCTACTCCCACTAAATTCGTAGATTGAGTAAGCTATGACTCGTAGCGTCTCAATGTCAAATCGTAAAATGTGAAACAAGTTTGGATCTACTTCAACATATGGATCATCAGAAGCTCCAGCAGATCAACAACTACAGACATACACAGACCACTATGGAGGGAAATGGGTCGGAAAGAAGAGAGATTTCATTAATATGCCAATATACACGTACGAGAGTCTTGGAAGCGTCGGACACATCATGGTCGGCAAACCCACAAAACTAAGTACAGATACAACCGCAATAGAGTTCACCGTAGCAGAACCACCATGGTCAACCCTATACGAGAAGAGGTGTGAGTTGGAGGTGTATTGTCGATGGCACGGGTTACGAGTTCCTAAGGCACGCTTAGCAGAGTTACCTAGAGATGAACCTGCCAACATACTTGCACATCTTGAACAAGAGAACAATCAAATGCAAAGGTGACTAGACCGTTTTCACGCAATCCAAAAAGCTAGGAAGCATCTAAAGGGGAAGGCGCAAGAGCGAGCCATGAAGTCTATTAATGAAATTACTGCGTTAGATGATGAAAGAGATATTTTAGACTTCTCAGATTCAAGCAATGATGACTTCCAGAAATTTCTACCTACGAACATTAGACGTTGTTGTTAATGTCTACACATTCTGTGCTGTAAGGTTGAATTTATTCAACCATCGTATTGGCTTTATTCCATGCCAAATTTGCTTGTAATTCAGCATTTAGTAACCCTGTATTTAGGTGGGTTTGATGTAAGGGTAGTGAGTGAGATAGAGTGAAGTTTGCTCAAGAGTGTGCAAGAAAACAGAGTCTCGCGGCTGGGTCTCGCGGGTGACTCGCGGCTTCAAGCCGCCAGAAGCAACCTCACGTGCCAAGCATGCTGGAAGGTGAACAGTCTGCTAGCTGGAGCACTACAGGACAAAACAGGACAACTGGCCATACGGTTATCTCGCGACTGGATCTCGCGACTTAGTCAAGCCGCGAGGTCAAGCCGCGAGCCACCCCTGTTTTGTAGAATTCTGACGTTTCACATTCCTCTCCACTCCAGTATAAATACCCCTATTACCCACGATTGAAAGAGAGATTCCAGAGAGAATTTTGAGAGAGAAACCCTAAAGAAAAACCAGATTGTTTCACCCACAATCTCTACCTTAGAATCTCTTCAAATTCCTCAACTCTCTTCCTCTCCATTGTTAAATCCTTGAGAGGCACTATACCAAACCAGGTTCTCACCATCATCATCATTGTGAGTCTGTTGTTTGGATTTCTGGGAAGCAGTTAGGAAGGAACCAATCTTCATTGGTTGATGCTACGGTCTAGTAGCGGAATCCGGAAAGCTAGAAAAGAAAAAGGTTCGGCGCAACCTCGTTGGAGCAAGAAGCTTGGAGGGCTTAGGTGCACTGGGTAGATTAGGCTTGGAGGGTCTATTGCTGTCCTTGTATCCCAACTATATTTTCTAGTGGATTGATTACCGCTTGGAGGGCGGCGGAGAGGTTTTTCGCCGAGGACTTCGGTTTCCTCTTCGATAACACATCGCGTGTTGTCTTTGTGTTTGCATCTTCCTTCCTCTATCTTTGCCTTTAAATTATCTGCTGTGGATTTTATTTTGTTATGGCTTAGATAATATTTAATCAATTTCGTATGATAGCATATGTTAAGTTTCCGCACACTAGTTGTTTGACATATTGCTTGAATTGATTAAGTTGTTCTTTGGGGGTCTAAACGTGCAAAGGTGTTTTTACACGTTTTTGAACTTTCAATTGGTATCAGAGCGGGTACACTTGTTGTGGTTTAAATACCTAAGTGTGATCCTTGACCCCTTGTGTTTATTTGCCATGGATTGTGCTTTGTATGACTCTTTGCATGATTTGGTTGGTGATGAATGTAACATGCCACGTGTTTGTGAAAATGCCTCTATGAGTGTTAATCCTCATAAGTGTGATGACATGTTATTTGAATCTATGGGTGTTGTTGACAAACTCTTCAAGAAAAATGCTAAGAAGTTTCAAAAGAATTTGAGCAAGTTATTCTGTGAAAAGGATGATTTGATTGCTAAGCTCAATGAATCCTACAAATTGGTTGAGAAATATAAAAAACTTGCTGAAATTTCTCTTGAAAAGCTGAAAGAGTTTGAATGTTTAAATATGGACTTGGATGCTAAACTTGTTTTGTCTAACAAACTTGTTGATGATCTTAAATGTGAAAATGAATCTCTTAAGATGCATGCCAAGTGTTTGATTGCTGAACCCATTGATAAAATGGATGATAATATGTGTTGCAATCATGTTGTGGTACCTGATCTTGTGCCTAATGTGTATTCTACCTCTAAGGACAAATCGGTGTACGTTCCTCCACACAAAAGAAATCAAAATGTGGAGAGAAAGACTGTTAAGTCACAGCCTCTATTTAGGTCTCAACCTAAGGTTTTGGATGGATCTAAGTTTGTTCCAACTTGCCACCATTGTGGTGTGATTGGTCATATAAGACCTCAATGTCATAAGTTGAAGAGGGAACAAAACCATGTTGCTAGATCCCTTCCCAAAAAGCCTAGTAGACCTAAACACATTGTGTGTCACCATTGTGGTGCCATTGGTCATCTAAGACCCCATTGCTCTAAGTTTCAAGCTCTTAAGAGAATTAAAAGAAAAGAGAAACTTGAGCTTTTTGGAAGTTGTGCTTTGAAAGCTAAACCGGATTGGATGGAAAATGGTAAGTTGTTGAAGAAAGTGGTTAATGCTCTTACCTCCTTGTCTATGTGCATCTCCGGTTCTCATTCTTCCAACCCTCGTCTCACTTCCAATGAGACACTCATTCCAAACAATCATTCCGTTTGGATGAGGAAGGGTTCCTATAATTGAGCTTGTGCTCTTTTTGGTCCTTGATCTAATTCTTTCGATCTTTGTAGGACCCTTCATGCATTAAATGTCTTTTCATCATGCATTTTGTGCATCTTGCATATATTTGTATACATTGTTTTGTTCTTGATCTTACTTTTATGTTTCTGTTTTGTGTGAGTAAAAATCCAAAACCACATAAAAAGTGAAAAATTCAAAAAGTTTGATCGTATATGTTTGAGCACATATCACATGTGAGTTTGGCTTTGTACCTTTGTACAAATGGCTTTGTGCATTTACGAGCTTAGCTTGTTATTTTTGCACTTATATCTTTGTGGGAAAAATCTTGACATCTTTGTGTGATTGTTGTAAATCGATCTTCAAGCTTGTCATGAATGATTTGTCAATAGTCATGTTGGTTTTGATACATGCGTAGACTCGTGCTTATATCTCTTCCCACTCTTTTATTTTTATTGTTTAAAGAGCTCAATAAATGTAAATCTCAAAATGAAAAGAGATAATGAGCTGCAAAAGCCGTCGCACATACTAGTATTCGACTAGGAAAAAGGGAAAGCGACTTATATGAAAATGTATGATGCCCAAAAAGCCAAAGGCTTGTTCATCAATTTGAAATATCAAAAATTTCAGGCATCAATCTCAAAAATGAGATGTATTGCTCAAAATGAGTTGTATTGATTCAAAATGATCAAATGATATGAATTGTAAGAAGCCAAATGAAAAGTTTCAATCTTATGTAATCATTTTTTTGTGTGTGGGAGGTCATATATGTTCATTTCTATAATTGAGATAGACCACTTGACTTAGTACTAGTTGTGTATGACTTGATTGAATTGATCATTGAAGCTTCACTCTAGACTAAGGACTATTCCACATTTGATACACACACATAACACACTTGCCTAATGTTCAATGAATGTCTTATTCATTTGTTAGATTGTACTTGTCTAAATGTGATGTGTGTGTGCTCAATCTTATATGGATTAATCCAAAAAGATTTTTGATCATTTTATATGTTTTTGGAAGTGATTTTTATCATTTTTTTGTGTTTATATTTAGTGCTTACTTTTTTTTTCAATGTTTAAACATGTTCTGTTTTGAAAAACAAGTATCAGAATTTTTGGCCACTCATTTTGGCTACTTGCGCGAGCTGCCAGCAAGCTGCCAGTTTTGGCTACTCGGTTTGGCGGCTTGCAAGCCGCGAGTCTAAGCCGCGAGTTCAGACAGAGAGGTTTCGCGACTCACTCGCGACTTGTCTCGCGACTCGCCAGTCGCGAGTCGCCCAGAATCAGCTTTTTAAAGAGCTTTTTCGTGGGAAACTTGTTTTAAACCTCTCCCATCCTCTCTAAAACCCCTCTTTCAATATTTTTACATCAAAACCCAACCAATTTGAATGGTTTTTCAATCCATTAACATCTCTAAGGTAATTATAAACTCTTTTCATTGATTTTGATCCTTAGATTATGTTTTGGAGAGTTTTGTGCTCTTGGTTGGGATTTTCATCATAGGGGTTGGGAAAACTTATTTTTTGTCAATTTTCTTCATGGGATTGGTTTCTTTTGTTGATATGCATTGGATGTTGGCCCCTTGTGGCAGAAAGAACATGTATTAAGGGTGGATTTCATGATGTTCATGCATTGTTTCACATTATTGTTCATAGTGTGCATGCTAGGTGTTTGATAAAATGCCTCTTAGACATTTTCTCGCTTGTTTGGACTCCGATGAGTACCAAACTTTGGGGTTTCTCATGTTTCCTCATTAGGAACATGTTTGGTTCATTAGTTGTGTATTTTGCACACTTTGCCCCACATGTGCATTTTTCATGCATTGGACATGCATTGCACTTAGCCACCTCTTGCACACACTTTTGTTACCCTTGTCATGCATTGGTCTTTACCTTATTTCTTCATCCTAGCATGTCATGCTTACCTTATGCTTTGTAGCATGTTACTTTATCTTAGGTTTGAGCTTCATTTTCTCATTCATCTTGCACCCCTCATGCATCATTAGCATTGTTCATACCTTCATCTCTTGCCCTCGTTTCTTCTTGACCCTTTGTCTATTCCTGACAAAAAGGGGGAGAGTATACTCTAGAGAATGTTTCGGAGTATTTTGTCATTTCTATATGACTCTTGTGCACATTCTTAGGGGGAGAAATTCTATTTCTCATGCACATTTGTAGGGGGAGAGATATTCCATAGGGGAGATGCATATACCAAGGGGGAGAAGACTTTGTGTTAACTAGAAAACTTTGTTCTGTTTGTTTTCTTGTTGGCTTTATGGTGCTTTGAATTATGCTTTGTTGTTCTCATTGCATCATGTTTGTGCTTTGGACATGCATACTTCCTTATGCTATTGTGCTTCATTGAATGCATGTTCAGATGATCAATTGCTTTGCTATGTGTTCATTGTAGTCATTTCTATATGACTGTTTTGGTGTTTGATCAAGTTGCTCATATGTTTTACATCATGTTTACTTGATCGCAATTTGCTTGTTACATTATACTTATCCTTTTATTACTTGCTTTACCTTGAGGGTCTAATGTGTTTTGTGCAAGTGTTTCAGGTTACAAGTATATATGTTCCAAGTGCATCACAGCTTCTCATCACTTTGAAGGGGAGAAATTTTATGCTCTTTTAGTTTATATTGTTTAAGTTTTTATTCAATATAATGTTTGTGTACCCATGTGCTTATGTAAGCTTTTAGGGTTTATGTTTTTATGCATGTTTGTAGGCTTTATGGTTTGTACCTTGCCTAGTGCAGCCTTTATACTATGTTGAAATCAGTACTTTAAACTAAATTGTATGCATTTTGGTTTATGTACTGTCACTCTTGTGCCCTTGTAGGATTGTTCCTAGATGCATATGCCTTGTGTGATATGCATTGGTTGAGTGTTGTGCATACAAGTGTCTTGCCTTGTGCTTGTTAACTTGTATGTTCTTGTGTTCATTCCAAGTGTGAATGAGCACTGTGATCACTACCTTGTGGTGTTCACTTGGTTGATCAAGCCATGGTTTGTTTCATAACTCCATCTTTGCTTGATCACTTATTGCCTGTTTCATATGCATTGTATAATTTTCTGCTTACAATGATCATGGTGTATTGTTGTGTTTCAGGAGTATTATGTTCATATGATTCAAGTGCTTCACAGCTTCTAGAGTTAGGTGTGAGTGAGTTTTTGTTCAACTGTTCCTAACTCACATGTTAAGTCTAGAGTCTGTTTTAGGGTTTTGTCACGGAATAGCCAAAGGGGGAGATTGTAAGGTTGAATTTATTCAACCATCGTATTGGCTTTATTCCGTGCCAAATTTGCTTGTAATTCAGCATTTAGTAACCCTGTATTTAGGTGGGTTTGATGTAAGGGTAGTGAGTGAGATAGAGTGAAGTTTGCTCAAGAGTGTGCAAGAAAACAGAGTCTCGCGGTTGGGTCTCGCGGGTGACTCGCGGCTTCAAGCCGCCAGAAGCAACCTCACGTGCCAAGCATGCTGGAAGGTGAACAGTCTGCTAGCTGGAGCACTACAGGACAAAACAGGACAACTGGCCATACGGTTATCTCGCGACTGGATCTCGCGACTTAGTCAAGCCGCGAGGTCAAGCCGCGAGCCACCCCTGTTTTGTAGAATTCTGACGTTTCACATTCCTCTCCACTCCAGTATAAATACCCCTATTACCCACGATTGAAAGAGAGGTTCCAGAGAGAATTTTGAGAGAGAAACCCTAAAGAAAAACCAGATTGTTTCACCCACAATCTCTACCTTAGAATCTCTTCAAATTCCTCAACTCTCTTCCTCTCCATTGTTAAATCCTTGAGAGGCACTATACCAAACCAGGTTCTCACCATCATCATCATTGTGAGTCTGTTGTTTGGATTTCTGGGAAGCAGTTAGGAAGGAACCAATCTTCATTGGTTGATGCTACGGTCTAGTAGCGGAATCCGGAAAGCTAGAAAAGAAAAAGGTTCGGCGCAACCTCGTTGGAGCAAGAAGCTTGGAGGGCTTAGGTGCACTGGGTAGATTAGGCTTGGAGGGTCTATTGCTGTCCTTGTATCCCAACTATATTTTCTAGTGGATTGATTACCGCTTGGAGGGCGGCGGAGAGGTTTTTCGCCGAGGACTTCGGTTTCCTCTTCGATAACACATCGCGTGTTGTCTTTGTGTTTGCATCTTCCTTCCTCTATCTTTGCCTTTAAATTATCTGCTGTGGATTTTATTTTGTTATGGCTTAGATAGTATTTAATCAATTTCGTATGATAGCATATGTTAAGTTTCCGCACACTAGTTGTTTGACATATTGCTTGAATTGATTAAGTTGTTATTTGGGGGTCTAAACGTTCAAAGGTGTTTTTACACGTTTTTGAACTTTCATGTGCAATACAAAATGTTGTTCTTAACGTCTGACAAATGATGATTATGTACGTTCAACTTTTGCATTACTAAAGAGAAACTGTTAATTAGTTTTCGCTAAGTTTAAATGAAATCAGTTTATCATTTTTTACCTGCTGTTCTTTGTTGCTACATATGAAAATTTAAATTGAAAATTTCATACATTCTACAATACAGACTCTTCCAAACCACACACATCAACCACTCTTTCACAGAAAAACCATATGGTTCCTAAAGCAAGGACTCGCTGAAATAGAGTGGGGCCCAACTGAGACCATCACCGGCGAGGTGTAAAAACACACATTTGTTCAAGATAATACTCCCTTCCAACATGCATTCCGTGAAACTGGTACTGTATGACATTGTTATGTCAGTATGTTGCAATGTTTTCAATGGATTAGCTAAGTGTATATGAAATTGTAATTCATTCTTTCCCTGTTGTTCTTTGTTACTACATATGATTCTTGTGCTTTGGTTGGAAAATGTCCTCTGCTTAGATATCTTGATGTTTCCAATATTCTCTCTGTGTAAATTGAAATGTTACCCACATAACACTCATCACCCAACTTAGATTTATTGCACATTACTTGTAGGAAAATTTAATAGATCCAATATATACAGACTCATCCAAACCACACATACTAACCACACATATGATTCAATAATACAAATAATTCATATATATGACACCATCAGTTGCTGTATCATATACCCGAATCCGTGTATCTTAGTTCTGCTACTGTCCTACTTTTATATAAATACATTACATACAGACTCATCCAAACCAGGCCAACCACTCATTCTGTCTTCCTCTTTATGTAGAAGAAAGTTTTTTGTTACTTTCGTAACAAACTTTTGTCTGGCTTCATGTTTTATGGGCAAATCAGCTAAGGGATATGTTTCTATCATCTTCATATAAGTCTATTATTTCTAGCTGATGATCTTCCAATTTACAGTTGTTATTGGGTGGATATTGAATCTCAGTGATAGTCTTATCAAATATAAGAACATGGAAGCTTGATTTTCCTTCACATCTGAAAACTAGAAAATAAACATAACAGATAGAATGGTATTCAACGAAATCCTGCCAACCATTACAAAACCAAATGTTATTATCAACTTTCTTCAATCCCACTTGCCAAATACCACCATAGGGAACAGTGAGTGTAGCTACCATAGATAGCTCAGCACTGTTGAACCCTGACCACAAGTACCCATCCACACTCACGTGAAAATACAGAGCATCCCTTCAAAGTTTATGCATTAATTTTGGGGGTGAGCTGTCCACCATTTCTACTTATACACTTTGCAGTGCTGCATGTGCTGCTCAACAGTGCGTCACACTGTTGAACCCTGTCCAGTCATATCACTTACACGCACATGCGCACACAGATATGCATCCTTTCGCAATGCACCGTTTTCAAGGATGCAGAGCATTCCTGAAAAGTTTATGATACATTTAACACAGCTCGGCACTGTCTCGTCAAGTTATGTCAGACGAGGCACAGGAATGCTGAATAGTCTTCACGTGAACCCTATCCAGTCATATCACCTACACGCTCGTCAATACACAAATATGCAGATTTTTGCAATGCACCGTTTTCAATGATGCAGAGCATCCTTGAAAAGTTTATGAAACATTTAATGCAACTCGGCACTGTCTCGTCAAGTCATGTCAGATGAAGCATAGGAATGCTGAATAGTCTTCACGTGAATAAACACACAACCTCCTTTGCAGTACACATCACCTGCCTTCTACTGTAGCATAAGCTATAGCCATATCAAACAGTTGCCTCAGCGAACCACGTGCACTAACAGGTGCCACTGTATAGCCAAGTCATGTTCGCAGTTAGTATGTGCTCCTCAACACCTCACTAAACAATACAATGTCGAGACATATCATCTTTATTCACGTGAATACTTACCCTTACATATAATCACATCCACGTGAATATTTACCCTTGCAAAACTCCTATATAAAGTCCTAGTCCCATTTACATCTACCCTTGCAAAACTCCTATATAAAGTCCCACTCCCATTTACATCTACCCTTGCAAAACATCTACAGATACCGATCATAAGTCACATTTTCCAATGTCAATGCGCAATTGGATGCTACCTCGTTTTCCAGATAACTATAGAAGGGAGAGAGATTCCGACGAGAGGGAATACTATGCCGGACTGCGGCGGGAGTGGGACTTTCGAGTGAACGAGTCCAACGCTCTGCACGATGATCTCGTGCGAATCGGAGCGCCTCTTGTTGATCGTGTCTCACTCACACTATCACGACAAAATATGCATCAATATGAGCGTGCAGTGACAAAAATAAAAAAAGAGAATAATCTGATGATACTCCGTAGGTCCAGGTATCACATGCTACAGCTAGCGGAAGAGCTAGCCGCCGCCACGAACCGGCAACTCACTCCGACGGAACGTAGCAATGTCCTCAACTACGAGGACTACCTGTCAGAGTGAATGCCTATGTGGTATGTGTGTTATGTCTAGGTTAAGTCAATAATGTTAGTAGCATTAGTGTTCAATATGCAATGCATGCATATTGGTGACATCGTGTCAGTTACTTTAAGTTTTCTGTGTTATGTTGTAGGTGCTTATTGTTATGTTCTAGGTGCTTATTGAAAAATATCATGTGTGGGAATATTTGACTTTTATGCGTTCTGTGGGAATAAACTAGATTACGAATAATGTGCATGGTCCTCACAATCAATAATAAGGTTTACATAGTACAAATGCAATAACAGTGACCCACATACATTTAAAACATAGTTAACAAAAATAGTTAAATAACAAAGTCTAATTACACCACGACACGATTAGTCTTCATCTGACATCTCCACGTCTGACTGATAAATGGGATCAGCAAGAAGTGATTGCATGAATTGTGCGTGCTCGTACCACCCTCCCTCCACTGACTCTCGAATCTCGACTTGGGTCTGATATCGATTAAGACGTATCTTCATTCGATTATTTTCTTCTCTTATGCGGTTCAATGCTTTACGAAGTTCGTCAATCGTGTCTCTAGGCATCTGCGATGCGAGTCGCTGAGGCACTGGCAACTTAAAACCAGTCAACTCATCATAAAACATTTGTTGTTCACGAAATAACCAATCCCACTCCTGTCTCATGGTATTGTGAACATAAGCACTATTTCGCAGATTTGGATTGATTGGATAGCTAAATTCATCTTCCAATACCCAGCAACGACCCATAGCAGTGAACACATCGTGAGGCCTATAGAGTTGTGGGTTGCCAGAACCAGACATTGACACTGAATACAATAACATCAACTGATCAAGTTAACAATGTGCATCAATTGTTGGTAAATAATGTAATGCTGCATAAGATGGTCCATGACAGTGGCGGAGGTAGGATTTCAATTCAGGGGGGGCAAGCTTAGAAGTCAATATTAACAAAAAAAAAATTATATATATATATATTCAAAAAAATTATAAAAACAACTATAAGTGTCATACAAAAACTATGTAAACTATATTTACACATTTAAGTTAATACTATAAAATAAATTGTGGAAATAAATAAATTTTAAAAATATTTAAAATATAGCAATTTACTTGCAAAGTTGTATACACATCTCACTATCTTTTCTTGATTGTTTTTGAAACTATAGGAAAAGTTCGACTTTCTTTTTATTTTACAAACTAATTAAAATTTTAGTTCATAGCATAAACCCACAATTTAAAACTGAAATGTCAACAAATTGAGGACCAAAAAACAAAAAAAAATTGTGTACAATATAGGACTATCGATTGACATAAGAAAGACACTACAATGCATTATTATTATGCTAGGCTTAAGTGCATGATAATTAAAAGCTAACAGTTAACAAGTTAAAGCTCTTGGTGTGTGTTATTGTGCCTAACGGAAATTCTTCTAATTATTTTTGCTTCTGTCACGAAACTTTTTCCTTGTTTCCTATTTTTTTTCCTTACATGGTGTCATTGACTTAGGTAAACTTGTCATTTTCCCTCTATTTCAGCAGGGCCAGGAAGCTTTTTTCCTGATTTGTGTTTATTTTCTGCATCAAGGAGGGTAAAGCATTCTAAATATTCCCTAATAGTAGTACATATGGAATATTTTTGGACAAGTCAAGGGGGGCACTTGCCCCCTCTCCTCCCCCCCACCCCCCCGGCTCCGCCTCCGGTACATGACAAAGACATTCATCAATTTGTGTACTATTACATGCTAAAAATTAAATACTGACACTAAAATTTTACCATAAGCATTACACACATAACACGCAATATAACCCAATGTACACACATAACATTTATCACCATTTCTATAGCTTATTGTACGTTTCTTGTAACATCAAACAACACCAAACAACTAATATACCTCTAAAATACCATTCAAGAAAATACACATAACACTCATTCAAGAAAATACCAAAGTATAAGTAATACAAATTATTAAATGAAAATTATACTCTAACAAAAAACATACATTATGATTGATAAATTTTTATAATATCTACAACTATGTTTACCAACACAATAATAAAATTCTCAATGTATTTCAAAGAAGAGAATGAGTTAGGTAAACCTGAGATGATGGAGAGATAACACCAACTTCTGACCGAAAATTCTTAGAATGAGGAGAATATCTGAAAATGATGAGGAGAATTTCTTGAGAAGTAGATATAGCAGAAGAACTCGTTTATAAAAGAACCGAGTACTATTAATAACTCGATTTCCTATTAATCGGGTTCAGCTTCACGTGTGAACAACTAATGTGAAATGGCGTCAGAATAGCATAAAACTCGGTTATATGAGAACCGAGTAAAAGGAATAACTCGATTATCGGTTATTCGGGTTTTAAGTACTCGTTTTCCCCATTGATGAGTTCCAAACAGTAACACTGGAATATTTTATTGCCCAAAAGCCAAGCTAGAACACCAGCGTGGCAAGCAGCTGCCCACAACTCGGTTTCTTCGTAATCGAGTTACTTAAGTAACTCGCCGTTACGGAGATCGAGTATTCAAACAGGGGCACGCCCCTATATAGTTTCGAAACAGGGGCATTATGCCAAATATGTTTCCCAGAAAGGGCAAAAGGCCAGAATCCTCCAATACACATGTAATTTAAGAGGAAAAAGGCTAGGGTTTTCAAGGCCCATATATTTACTTCTGCCACCTCACTTGGGCTTCATATCTCATTGTACTTATTTTATTTTTTTAATATCTTAGGCCCAAATCAATTTAATCCATTTAATTGTAGGCCTCCTTTATAATTTACACATAACAATTAAATTGGTGTCAAAATTATGGGGTGTTAAATAGTAATCTCCTAATTTTTGTATGACTTAGAAATTTGCCTTCAAATTCAAATTATAACATATCAAAACACTAAAATTGTGTAATTCACTCAAAAACTAAAATATTAATATCAGGTAAGAAGGGAAAAAAGAACATAAAAAAATATACCACAAATTATTTTTTTTTAGAGATAATTACAACATGCTGTTAACTCGCAGCTCGAACTCTTTTTCTCCTAGACCCCCAAACACTTTGTGCATGAGGAAGTGTCAATTTAGTTACAAGACTTTTGGCAGATACCACAAATCATTAAATTAAACAATTAAAATATAATATTACTTTTTGTCATCTATATAAATTTAAATTATGATTTGGAATAGGTACCCTCAACCAAACCTATCTTTTCTCAATTTTATTAAGTGTGCCAAAATAGACAGAACAGTACATTTGCCACATTCGGTTGTACTCGTATTTTTTTTTGACATTTAATGGTACCATCTTCAAATTGTGCAGTACCAAAAATCACATGTGATTGTACTTTTTGTCACATTTGGTGATTCAATTTTTCTTTTCTCGCAAATGATGGTTCAATTGTCACAGTAGGCAGTACTAACATCACATTTGACCATACTGTTCTCACATTCGGTGGTACTTTTGTGAGGATGGAATCGCCAAATGTGAAAAAAAAAGTAAGGGAACCACCAAATGTGACAAAAGAACTGTCACATGTGATGCTGGAACTGCACAATGTGAGGATGGATCCGTCGAATATGAGGAAAAAAAAGTAAGGGAACCACCAAATGTGAGAAAAGAACTGTCACATGTGATATTGGAACTGCATAATGTGAGGATGAAACCGTCAAATGTGAGAAAAAAAATAAAGGAACCACCAAATGTGATAAAAGAACTGTCACATGTAATGTTGGAACTGCATAATGTGAGGATGAAACCGTCAAATATAAGAAAAAAAGTAAGGGAACCACCAAATGTGAGAAAAGAATTGTCACATGTAATATTGGAACTACACAATGTGAGGATGAAACCGTCAAATGTGAGAAAAAAATAAGGGAACCACCAAATGTGAGAAAAGAACTGTCACATGTGATATTGGAACTGCACAATGTGAGGATGGAACTGTCAAGTATGAGAAAAAAGTAAGGAAACCACCGAATGTGATAAAAGAACTGTCATATGTGATGTTGGAACCGCACAATGTGAGGATGAAACCGTCAAATGTGAGAAAAAAAAGTAAGGGAACCACCAAATGTGAGAAAAAAAGTAAGGGAACCACCAAATGTGAGAAAAAAACTGTCACATATGATGTTGATATTGCACAATGTGAGGATGGAACTGTCAAATGTGAGAAAAAAAATAAGAGAACCACCAAATGTAAGAAAAGAACTATCACATATAATGTTGGAACTGCACAATGTGAGGATGGAACCGTGAAGTATGAGAAAAAAAGTAAGGAAACCATCAAATGTGACAAAAGAACTGTCATATGTGATGTTGGAGCCGCACATGTGGGGATAGAATCGTCAAATGTGAGAAAAAAAAAGTAAGGGAACTACCAAATGTGAGAAAAGAACTGTCACATGTGATATTGGAACTGCACAATGTGAGGATGGAACTGTCAAGTATGAGAAAAAAGTAAGGAAACCACCGAATGTGATAAAAGAACTGTCATATGTGATGTTGGAACCGCACAATGTGAGGATGAAACCGTCAAATGTGAGAAAAAAAAAGTAAGGGAACCACTAAATGTGAGAAAAAAAGTAAGGGAACTACCAAATGTGAGAAAAAAACTGTCACATATGATGTTGATATTGCACAATGTGAGGATGGAACTGTCAAATGTGAGAAAAAAAATAAGAGAACCACCAAATGTAAGAAAAGAACTATCACATATAATGTTGGAACTGCACAATGTGAGGATGGAACCGTGAAGTATGAGAAAAAAAGTAAGGAAACCATCAAATGTGACAAAAGAACTGTCATATGTGATGTTGGAGCCGCACATGTGAGGATAGAATCGTCAAATGTGAGAAAAAAAAAGTAAGGGAACTACCAAATGTGAGAAAAAAATTATCACATGTGATGTTGGAACTGTACAATACGAGGATGAAACCGTCAAATGTGAGAAAAAGTAAGGGAACCACCAAATGTTAGAAAGAACTGTCACATGTGATGTTGGAACTGCATAATGTGAGAATGAAACCATCAAGTGTGAGAAAAAAGTAAGGGAACCACCCAATGTGAGAAAGAACTGTCACATGTGACGTTAGAACTGCACAATGTGAGGATGGAACCATCAAGTGTGAAAAAAAAAGTAAGAGAACCACCCAATATGACAAAAGAACTGTCATATGTGATGTTGGAATCGCATAATGTGAGGATGAAACAGTCAAATGTGAGAAAAAAAATAAGGGAACCACCAATGTGAGAAAAAAACTGTCACATGTGATGTTGGAACTGCACAATGAGAAGATAGAACCGTCAAATGTGAGAAAAAAGTAAGGGAACCACCAAATGTGAAAAAAGAACTGTCAAATGTGATGTTGAAACTGCACAATGTGAGGATGAAACCGTCAAATGTGAGAAAAAAGTAAGGAAACCACCAAATGTGAGAAAGAACTGTCATATGTGATGTTGGAACTGCACAATGTGAGGATGAAACTGTCAAGTGTGAGAAAAAAGTAAGGGAACCACCCAATGTGAGAAAGAACTGTTACATGTGACATTATAACTGTACAATGTGAGGATGGAACCATCAAGTGTGAGAAAAAAGTAAGGGAACCACCTAATGTGACAAAAGAACTGTCATATGTGATGTTGGAACCGCATAATGTAAGAATGAAACCGTCAAATGTGAGAAAAAAAAAAAAAGGAAATCACCAAATTTGAGAAAAAAACTGTCACATATGATATTAGAACTGCACAATGTGAAGATAGAACCGGGAAATGTGAAAAAAAAGTAAAGGAACCACCAAATATGAAAAAAGAACTATCACATGTGATGTTGGAACTGCACAATGTGAGAATAGAACCGTCAAATGTGAGAAAAAAGTAAGGGAACCACCAAATGTGAGAAAGAACTGTCACATATGATGTTGGAACTGCACAATATGAGGATGAAACCGTCAAATGTGAGAAAAAAATAACCTGGTGTAATAGGTTACCTACTAGTGGGTACCGTACCCCTTTTTTTTTTAAGGGGGTACAGTAGAATTACTCTTCTAGGTAATATATGTAAGCCATCTTGATTAAATATTTAGCATTGTTTCCATCGCAATAAGAAACCATATTCCCGTTGCCATTGGGATAATTTTTATTTTTGGTAAACTCATTGGGATAAATTACATATAGAAGTTAACGTTGATGCGCAATTCACATGTAAATGGTGGCCAGCTATATCTGTATTATATATTACTTTTTTGATCATATGATATGAGTTTTGACTCTGCCAAATTGTCAAGGTTTATCTGCATTGGCCCTTTGACAAATATTTAATGATGCTGGCCAAGTTCCAGATGGAACAAATAGATATGTTCAAGTTGATGTTTTGATGTTCCCATCTTCCATATAGTTATTGCTGTTAGTTTCCAAATACTTCCAGCTTCTTTCTGAATTCTAACTTTTACCAGAGTACCAAAGAAAACATGGCTGAAGCTATTGTTGGTGATGTTGCTAAGGGAATATTGAGCAGGCTTATTCCACTTCTTACTGAGCAGATCAGCCTTGCTTGGGGTTTTAAGGAGAAGCTGACACAGCTTCGTGAGTCAGTAGAGATGATTCAAGCGGTGTTGGCTGATGCAGAGAGCAGGCAAGTGAGAGAAGAGCAGTGGCGACTCCAGGAAATTTTTTCAGGGTGTTCCTCTATAAGCATAAATTACACAATCTAATAAAAAGAAAATTTTATATATTGACAACAACAACAATAAAAAAATTATAAGTTTATTTGAAAAAATTATTAATAAAATTATAAGTTTATTATACCCTCAAAAAATTCTAGCAAAAGAATAAACAATAAACTATAAGTTTATTTGAAATATTAATAAAATTATTAATTATTGTTATTTAGTTGTTTCATTAATTTGTTTGTCTTTTATAAACTATAATTTGTTACATAATTGTTTCATTAATTATAAAATTATTAATTATTATTTAGCCTAACATAATTTAATTTATTTGTCTTTTATAATGTATTAGTTAATTATACTGCTTTAATTATTGTTGTTTAGTGTAACAATAAACTATATTACTCTAATTTGTTTGTTATTAATTATATTGTTTTAATTTGTTATATTGTTTAGTTCTTTGTGCACATTACACTAAAAGAGCTAAACATTATACATCCCATGTGTAGCATTATAAAAACAGTGTAATGTGCAACACATTACACTGCTTTAATTATTATTTACTATCCGGCCCCATGTACCCACTGCCCATCAGCCCATCTATCCCTACCCCACTCAACAGACAAGCACAAACTATCCCCAATCATAACCTGCCAATCAGAAAATTTCACAATCACAATATTACTGATCAATATTTCACCAACACCAACACCAACACACAATGAGTCACTGACCAACAGGCAAAAGCAACGAATAAGATAAAGCTAAGATAAAGCCAAAAAAATAGACAAAAAGCAAAATAAAGTATAGAGTAAAGATTGGTTCCAAAAAAAAAGAAAAAGTGAGTAGAGATTCGGCAACCCAGCCAATCAGAATCTTACAGTTCAAAAGAGAGAGAGAGAGAGAGATACTGAGTTAGAGAATAGAATAAATAGAGAGAGAGACATTAGACATTTTAATTTCATACTTTTCATTTCAGTTTGAGAGAGAGCAGAGAGAGAGAGAGATTGAGAGACTGAGAGAGAGTCACTGAGTCAGAGAGAAAAAGAGAGAGAAATACCTTGAGGCCGACTGGCCGAGCACCGGAGCAGCTGAGATGGTGAGACCGATCTGTGATCTGCGACGACGGGCAAGCAACGGCGGCGAGAAAGCGACGAGCGGCGACGATGACGGGCGAGCGAGCGACGACGACTAAACGAGGACGACGAGCGACGGAGGTCACGGAGCGAGCTGTGCCTGCGAGCAGAGGCGGCGCCACCGTGGGTTTGGTCTGCTCTGGGTTTGGGGTTTGGTTTGCTCTGTATTTGGTTTCTTTTTTGCTCTGTATTTGGTTTCTTTTTTTTTTTTTGATAAACACCTCTGTATTGTAGTGTTGGGTAATGGGGTTTGGTTTGCTTTTGCTTTGTATAGAGTATAGACTGTATTGATCTCTGCCAACGACGTGACCGCGGTTTGATTTCTGATTTGCTCTGTAATTTTTTTTTTTTTTGGGTGAGAATCCATGGGTTTGTTACCTCCGTATTACGTTGGGCTTTCCGAGCTTGCCGTGGGCTTGGCTTGCCGTGGGCAGTGGGCTTAGCTCTGTTACCAATTTTTTTTTTTTTTTTTTTTTTTTTTTTTTTTTTTTTTTCAGATTTTAGTTCAAATTTTTTTTTGGGTTTTTTTTTTTTTTTTTCTTTTTTGGCTTGAAAGTAGAATAGATAATTTTTTATTATTATTTAATTTGAGGGTATTCCTAATTTTGTGATTGAGGGTGTTCCTAATTTTGGATTGAGGGTGTTCCTAACATGGATTAAATATAAATTTTTTTTTTTAATTTTTTTCAGGTCAGGGTGTTCCTGGGAACACCCTGACCTATACGTGGCGCTGCCACTGGAGAAGAGCTCGTGAAGCTTTGGCTGCGGAGGCTTGAAGATGTTGCTTATGATGCGGATGACGTGCTAGATGAGCTTGCTTATGAGATTCTCCGGCGAAAGGTAGAGATCCAAAACCAAATGAAGAGAAATGTATGCTTCTTCTTTTCATTATCAAACCCCATTGCATTCCGTATGAAGATGGTCAGGAAAGTTAAGACTATTAATGAATCGCTAAAGAGAATTAATGATGAAGCAAATGGATTTATACTTATTAGAGCCGAATCAATAAATGCTAATCTTGATACTATACTAAACAGATAGACAAATTTCTTTGTTGATAATTCTGAAGTTGTTGGAAGGAAAAATCGTGTTTCAAAAATAGTGAAGTTAGTGACTAGTGCAACTAGTCAAAAACTAGAGTCATTCCTATAGTAGGAATGGCGGGTTTGGGAAAAACAACTTTAGCAAAATTAGTGTACAATGATGCGCAAGTAAATATTCATTTTAATAAGAAAATATGGGTATGTGTCTCCAATAGTTTTGATGAAAAACGGATTCTAGAATGCCTCTTAATTAAGAGGCATTCTAGAATCACTTACAAGTAACTCAAGTCCATTAGAAACAAACAATGCAATACTTGTAAAACTTCAAAAAGAGTTGGAGAGAGGAAGATATCTTCTAGTCCTTGATGATGTATGGAATGAAGAATCAATTAAATGGGATACTTTAAGTAGTTGTTTGTTGGGAATTAATTCAAATATGGGGAACAACATTACAGTAATGACCCGTAGTGACAAGGTGGCAGCAATCATGGAGACGCTTCCTCAATGTCACTTGGAAAAACTTCTAGATGATGAATGTTGGTCCATAATCAAGAAAAAAGTATGTCTTCAAGAAAGAGTTTCACTAGCTCTAGATTTGGAGAAAATTGAAAGGGATATTGCCAAAAAATGTGGAGGGGTCCCATTAGCTACAAAAGTCTTAGGAGGGATGATGTGTCATAAAAAAGAGAAAAGTGAATGGTTAGTAATTCAAAACATTGAAATTTGGACTAGCAATGAAATGCTACCAATATTAAAATTGAGCTTCGATAATCTTCCATCACCATCTATTAAACAATGCTTTGCATATTGTTCAATTTTTCCTAAAAATTATGAGATTAATAAGGAAGAATTAATTCAGCTTTGGATGGCTAAAGGGTTTTTTCAACCATCTCAAGGAAGTAATTTGGTGATGGAGGATATTGGTAACAACCATTTTAATATCTCGTTAACAAATTCCTTATTCCAGGATGTGGAAAAGGATGTATGTGATAATATTAAGAGTTGTAAGATGCATGATTTGGCACATGATCTTGCCCTCTCAATTACAAAATTTGAACTTTGATTTTGAAGGAGGATTCACAAGATAATATCAATCATGTACAGCATTTATTAATCCAATATGATGGGGAAACGGTACCAAAAATTCCACTGTCAAATGACTGTGTTTAGAGATTGCACACACTTGTTTCAAAAAATGCTATGCGTGGAAATATATTATCAGATTTTCAATGTTTGCGTGTTCTAAAATTATCTGGGTATTGGATAAAAGAGTTATCAGATTCAATTGGTTGCTTGGTACACTTGAGGCTTCTTGACATCTCATGGACTAAGATCAAAGAATTACCAAAGTCCACCACCAAGCTCTACAATCTACAAACTTTAAGACTTGAAGGGCGCTATGATCTTGAAAAGCTTCCAGAAGATTTAAAAAAATTGGTTAACTTGAGACATATTTATCTTGATTTTAATGTTTACATTCAACGACCACCGAAATATATGGGGCAGTGTACTTGTCTGCAAACCTATAAATTTTTCAAAGTTGATAAAGACCCTGGTCATCGAATAGTAGAGTTGGCCCAGTTGGGACGCTTGAATCAACTTAGTGGAGAATTAAACATCTACAATATAGAGAATGTCAGAGTTGAAGAAGAAGCTAATAGTGCAAATTTAGCCGAAAGAGCCAAAATAAACCAGTTAGGATTTCACTGGAGTTACAATTCACGCAGAGAAGTCAACCACCGTAACGAAGAAGAAGTGTTGGAAGGTCTCCATCCTCATCAAAATTGGAAATCCTTAAAAATTGATGGCTTTGGTGGAAAGAAATTCCTGTCATGGATGTTGACAAGTGATGCCATGGATGCTTCGTAGCCTTTGGGCAATTTGATTGAGATAAATTTAAGTAATTGTGATGGAGTTGATTCTTACAGCAGTAATGTATCGTTCCTGACATTAAGAAGACTCACTTTTAGGGAAATGCCCAACCTAGTGGAGTGGAAGGATGCACTGGAGGTGACATCAACGAGTGTGATGTTTCCATGCCTTGAGGAGTTGACCATTGCAGAGTGTCCACAACAGAGGAGTGACCCATGTCATTTTCCGTCTCTGCAGAAATAAGGATTTCTAAAATCTACCACACTGCATTGGAAATGATTTGCAGCAATCTTACCAAACTCACGTCCGTCCATATTTATGGGGTGCCAGAACTTGCTTTTGTGCCCGAGCAGCTTTTCTATACCTCTCTTCAATCACTCCAAATAAGCAATGGTGGGAAACTGGGTTCTATAAAACTTTTCGTGCCCGAGTTAAGAATACATGGTTGTCCAGAACAGAAGTGTTTTCAACGTATACAAGCTATCGCGCCCCATCTTCGATGCTTGATAATATATGATTATGGTTCTGAAGTTCTACCCAGTTGGCTACAATTATTAACGTCTCTTGCCGAATTACTGATCCACCATTGTGATAATCTCAAAACAATTCCAGATATAGGAGAGTTGTGCTCTCTTACCTATTTAGAAATTTCACTTTGCAGCAAGTTGACGTGTCTGCCAGAGAGGTCATTAAAACGTTTGAAGGAATTGAAAATATCTCATTGTCTTGAACTGAAGTGTTTTTCCGCGCCTCTTCTTCAAAGCTTGACGATAAGCTTGTGTGGTGTTGAAGTTCTACCCAGTGGGCTACAATTATGTACGTCATTGATGACTAATAATTGTCCTAATCTGAAATCACTTCCAGATCTACAAGAATTCCATTCTCTTGTCCAATTACTGATCTTACGTTGTGACAATCTCGAATCAATTCCAGATCTAGGAGAGTTGTGCTCTCTTACCGATTTAAAGATTTTAGATTGCAGCAACATCACGCGTCTGCCAGAGGGATCATTCAAATGTTTGAAGAAGTTGTATATAGGTGGGTATGTGAGAGCTGAATGCTTTCTCCAGTCTCAATTTCGTCCAACACTCTCATACGACGCTCGAATTTCTACATTTGAAAGGGTGGGTTAAACTCAACTCTCTTCCAGATGAAATTCAACACTTCACTGCTCTTAAAGAGCTGTTGATAGTATAATCAAGAGTTTGCGATGCATCACCAAATTAGAGAAGCCACTTAATTTTCAGCATCACAGAAAAATGGCCCAACATTGCCCGTATTCCAATTATACAGAAGTAATGTGGTAATTCTGATCTCCTTCTCTTCTTTTTTAGTAAACCATTTTTTTTTAAGGAACCAAATATAAAATGGTTCGCTTGTAGGTTATTCCGTAGTGTAATGCACCTGGGGAAAGAACTGAAATGCTTTAATGCACGAAATGAGTTCAGGTACTTCAATTTCTCTCTTTCCCAAGGAATTTTCTTTTTTCTTTTCCAACATAACAGGATGCTGTAGAGTTGTAGTTCACATACATTCACAGTCTTAGCATTGTATTATGCAATTATCAGGTCCAATGGGAGCATTACTTTGTACCATCATACTTCTAATCTATTGCTATTCCTTAGTAGCTCAATGGTACAGTGGTCAGCCGTTAACTGATTGGTTGTAGCTTGTAGGTTTGAATCCTACTTGGGGAGATTGATTCATTTGCTTTGCCCGCTATTGATAGGTAACCTGCTCCTGTGTCTTTGTTTCTACTGCATTGTATACCAACAACACACATAATATCTAGTCTTTAAAATCAAGATTTATATCACCTGCCACGATTAAAAAAAATTGTGAGAGAAAAAGAAAGCTGAAGAAAATGGGTGATCTTTTTAGTGAAAATTATGTCATATTGATTAATAGACATTTATTTACTAAAGGCAAACACGGATAACAAAGACAACATCTTTCTAGCTAAACTTGTGAAAGCAGCAAGTGTAGGATATATATATATATATATATATATATATATATATATATATATATCCATGGGTGCTACTCTAAATTTTCTATTCTTCTTGTAGTGACCTGAGCTATAGATTTCAAATTGGCCAAACTTTGACACCTAATAATATTCTTAGTTGAAGGTATCATATTTTGAAGGGCTGAATTTTAGGGAACAAGATTGCTAATTTCTGGAGCAAATTATGGAAGAAGTGCAATCCATGCCAATAGAGATGCTCTCTGTTGTTAGCTAAGTGGAATGTCTGCCAAAGTGGTTGTAAATTTGTTAGAATTTACCACCATCTGATGCTCACTTTACAAGAAAAGCTGAATATTTCGTATTGTTTGCTGCCAGCGTGATTAAATAGCGGACATGGACATTCCAAGAATCATGCTATGCCATCCACCCATCTCCTATGTACTTAGCCATGGATCTTTTCTAATAAACTGAATTCCAGTATGTCATCCACTCATTGAATCTTTTTTTTTTTTTTTAAGGTTATGGTTGTCTAACCTAGAGAACTTTTTTTTTCATCAACATCTGAAATTTTCTGCACTCTAAGGTATATATCTGGTGAAAAGCCATCTTACAACTTACATGTTGATTGATTGCCAAAATAATTCCCAAATAATTTATTCTTCATATCTCTCTAGCTTCAATTAATGACTTTTTTGTTCTATTCTTCTTGTAAGCTTTGCCTTGACAAAAAGGCCAATTGGTTTGGATGCTCAAATTCATGAGCATGTTGGAAGAACAGATCTTAATAGTAAGCAAAAAAGGTAATGGACATATTTAACTTTTATTGGCTATTATTCAAAAATTATCACTTGGATTAGAATTTCGTTTTGTTACTCAAAAATGATTTGAAAGTTTTACACATTAAGTTATGTATGAGTATGGATATAATAACAGTGAATGGCCACTCTGCCAAAAGATTTTGATAACTCCCCTAACCAGTTAGAAGGGGGCAAGATCCATGACATACTCCGACAGTGTGGTAGAATGGCATATTCTTGTTTCAGTTGGGCCATTACAATTACAATGAACTTGCCACTTGAGAAGCTATACATATTCACAAGTATGGTGGATTCTTGTAAGTTTTTTGAATTTCTGCATCTTGGTAAGCTATGTTTCTTGTGAATAAGTTGGTTAGATTCCTTGAAATTGATTGTGGAGAATGCTAACCAAAATTAGCTATACAGATTCCTACAGTTCACCCACCTATCAAATCTTATTTTGTTATCATGGCCTCACCTAGAGCCCTTTGTTCCAGTGACTTCAACACTTTAATGCCTGCTAAGGTGAGAATCTGATGATTGGCCATTTTTTTCACACTTGATTTATTGTCAAAATTGTTTCACAGAAAGTCACTTCTACATGCTAGCTTCAGTTAATGGATTTTTACATGTCTGTTACAGCCTTCTCTTCTTATCAATCTTGTTGTCTTGACTATGAGGCCAACCCATTTGGGTGCTCCAATTCATACAAAAGTTTGAAGGATACTAGTCTACAGTGAATGGATAAGGTAATGAACGTATGTCTCTATAAGTTGACTTTTATTTGCAATTATTCAATTAGTACCATTTGGTTTTGAAATCAATTGTATCTCAGAAATATGAGTTAAAAACTTGTATTAATTAAGTCAGCCATGACAAAAATATCTTACTGTGCTATTATATAATTTTAATAACCACCTGTATACTTCCTATATACTTTGGGTGATTCTATTATGGTCTCAATAAAGTTTATTACTTATTTAAAAAAAAAAAAGGTTGTTGTTCCTACACTAAAAACCTTATTGTCAATGATTAGTTGAAGCAAGATACAGCATGTAGTTTTTCTGGAAAAAGATACAATATACATGTGTGAAAGCTATATCTGAATTGCTTACATAGACTAATTTTGCAGTCTACCCAAAAAGTAGCAGTGATAATTACTAATTGCGAATCAAAGCTGAACAACTTTATGCCTGGCCAATATATTGCGCATTAAGCTTTACTATTACTAACTCTGTTACTTTATCTTGTAGCCTAAACAACCCAGTAGCAAATTTAATTTTATGTCCGATATCAACTTCGCACAATTTTCAGTAAGCCATATTACATTTGATAATACTAGCTTCACATAATTGAGTTTCATGTCAGTTACAGTCTTCTCTTTTCATCAGTCTTGCTGTCTTAACTACGAGGCCATGCTGCTTGGGCAATCTAGTTCATTCAAAAGTTCTAAAAAAGACTAGCCTACACTGCGTGGGTAAGGCAATGACCATATCTCTGTAATTTGACTCTTATTTGCAATTATTCAATTAGTACCATTAGGTTTAGAATTAATTGTATTACTCAGAAATATCACTTATAATTTCCATCAATGAAGTTAGCCATGAATAAAATATCTTACTGTGTTTTAATCCAATTTCAATTGTAGCTTTTACACTAAAAGCCTTGCTGTCAGTGATAAGTTGAAACAAGTTACAGTATGCAGTTTTCCTTTTTTTTTTGATAAGTCAGTATGCAGTTTTCTTGGAAAAAGATAGAACATTCAAGTATGAATGCTAAATCTAAAATGTCTTACTTTACTAATTTTGCCGCCTACCCCAAAATGAAGCAGAGATAGCTGCTGATTTCTAAACAAGGCCGAACAACTTTATGCCTTGTCAACATTTTGAGCTTTAAGCTTTGTTATTGATAACTGTGTTACTTTATCTTGTAACCCAAAACACCCACTAGTGCATTTTATTATATTCTTCCCGTGGTTAAATTTATGTTGAGTATTTGTTTATACAGGTCCCGAAGTTTTCTGATTTGCTACAATCTCAATTAAATTTAAACTTCACCTGTCGAAAGCTGATGTCACTTGCTGATACTCACTCCTTGGTGCCATTCTGCTCTTCAATTCGTTGGGCTGATATCTTGGAAAACATCAAAAGATAATGGCAATTGCATCTGAATGTGAAGTGTGGTGGTCAGTAGAGAAATCGTTGCTGCATGTATATAAGACTTCAATCTGGAAAATAGGTGACCTCATCTGCTGCAACAATAGAACGAGTTCTCTAAGACTTGACTTAGATACTAGAGGTATGCCTTCTGTCATTGTTACAGCTTTTACATAGTCATATTTTACTTGTAAAAGAATAACTAGAGTTATTTAATGTCTTCTCCTTTGTCATTCGGTTTAACCATTGACATTGTAGAACATAAAGAAATGTCTTTTTGTGTGTTTTTGTGTACCTTGTGATGTTATTGTTGTGATAGAAGAAGCTCTAACACCGATTTGGTTGGCTTGGTTGGCAGCCTCGTATATGTAGTAGCACACACTCGGCCCAACATTTCTCAAGCTGTCAATGTGGAACCTAGTCGTTATATGCAAGTTAGGTAAAGGTCATTGACAAGTTGATTTTGGGAATGCTGATTTGGGTTTGAAGTTTGAGAGATATGAATCTGTTGGAAGATAGCTAGATATGTTGATTCAGACTATGTTGGAGACCTACGGTGAGTTGGAGGTCGATACTGCAGTCAACTATTGCATTGTCAACCTGTGAAGTTGAATACATGCCTATGATTGAAGCAATCAAGGAGGTTATTTGGCCACACGGTTTGATTAAAGACTTTGGAATCAGCAGGAGCATGATCTTGAAATTCAACATTACTAGGAGTTCTATTTGACTTTTTGACAACTTTTATATATATGTTGCTTTAGCTAAAGAGAGGGCTGCAGTGCTGTGCCACGATTAGAAATTAGAAAAAGTTATCTTTAGTTGAAGCCTCAAACTTTGTATTTTTGAGAGAGTTTTTAGGGTGTATTTGGGATTTGGGTTTTGTGAAAGTGATTTTGTTCGTCTTTTGTAATCTCCATATTTGATTAGTGAAATTTTCTCCACACCATCACCCATGAATGTAGACTATTGCTGAACCATGTAAATCCTTGTTGTTTTTGTTAATGTCTATTTTTCTTCTTGGTTTTTTCATTTCTATATTTGTTTGGAGATCTTTCTGATATCCAAACTAGTTTTCAAAATTAATCTTGTAGGGGGGTGCTATCCAAAGGACTTTTCCCACAATGATTATTTGCAAAATAATTTATTATCAATCATCACCATTCTCACAATCAAGATTTATCTTACAGTCTAATATGGGTTATTTTTCAGTATTCCCTACCTTTATATTCAAGAGCTTATAAGTTTTAGTTTTTTGTTTGATCCTTATGCCACCATATGTAGGCATTGAAATATATTTCAGACCTACAGCCAATGCAAGGGATATATATCAGGCTTCAAAGACCTATGTTAACCTCGAAGGTGGCTGCTTTGTTCTAAATACAAACCAATTCTTCATGGGAAGGGAAGACTATTTGCAGTCACTAGAAATGTATTTTGTATTTCAATTATAAACTAATCATTGTTTAGATCCCATCATTCTGTTTTGAAAGACGTGGTCCATCAATTGCTCAAGGTTTGAACTAGGTAGGATCACATAGAAGGATACATCCTTTATGCTCTTGATAACATCATACATGCATGATGGAGGTAGTATTATCATATCACCATCCAGCCGGATCCATTCTGGTGGACCTAATTATCAAGGGGAGTCCATCTCAGCTTATTAAGGTAAGAATTTATACTTGCATGGTTGTTAACATTTGGGAATTGGCCAAATTTGAAAAGTATAGGCATCTTTTCATGAAAGATGGATTGATCCACAATGTCTCTTAAAACTAAAACTATCTTGTTCACTCTTTGATGTTCCAAATCTTTAAGAGAATTATTCAAGCAAAGTTAGATTATAGTGGGCATTGGGGATCAAGTGGGAATAAACTTTGTCAAGCAGACTCCAGATCCAATTTTGTCTGTAATGGTGAATTAGCTGTGTAGAAAAATTGAGTTATGGAATTGACTTTTCCTAGTCCTCTTACCAAGCAGCAAATGTAGGTTTTGTATTTATATTTTCTAAAGTTTAGAGGATGTATAAAGGTTGGATAGTGGCCACAATTTTTCAAAAACGTTGTGGAAATCAAACCTTGCTTATTGAAAAAAATATTTTAATAAAAAAAAAAAATCAAGCATTGTGTATATATAATTGCTTCTTGGAAAAATTTTGATGTTCAAGAGTATGACCAAGCAGATAGATTAGCTTGTACAGTTTATGAATATGTTAGTTCTGAGATTTTTGAAATTATGGTGATGAACTTAAATATGTAGACAAAATGATACGAATTTTTTCAACAGACTAGTAAAATGAAATTAAACATGTAGTCGTTGATCTTATCTTTTTACTGATCACACAAGAGGAAAATATGGAAAGTACCAAACAAGATCTTTAACTTTTTTTTGGGATGAGAATATAGTTAGGCCCTTAGTATTCAGGTAAATGTGTGTTTAAACTTCAAAGCATGACCATCCTATCATTTAATTAGTGACTAGCACGACACCCTTGGAGTTGCCAAGGATTTTCTACAAAAATCCCCCTCAATTTAAGGTTTTGATTGGACTAAGGGAACGTGGGAGGTGATCATAGAACCGAGATGAATTCACCATTCTCAGATGCCGAAATACATAATGTAGCAAAAATATTTCAAAATGGAACATAATCTTTCAAACATTGCCAATAAAGATACCAAAATTCAACTTGGGAACTACAGTAGAGATACAACCTTTTCAAAGTCTTTGAAGGTCCTTAAAGAGCCAACTGTTGGCTGAAAAGCAGTCACTAGGGTGCAAGTTCATTAGGTTTGATTCTCAAATCTCCCCCAAATAAATCTGTTTATCATTACTGCAAGATCCAACAACAGGTTCACTGGGATGGAAAACACACTCAGTGACTGAACCAGTGTGGCCAGGGAGCTTATACAAGATGTGTCTGGAAGTAGTATCCCAAATGTAAACCATCCGATCTGAACTCCTGGCAATGACTTTGCTTCCATCAGGTGACCAACTACACTTCAACAAGTTCTTTTCAAAGTTGTGTTGGTGCCCTTCCATTACCTTCACACACCGATTTTGTGGTGCATATGGACGCATATCCCATATGTAGAGTTTGCAACCCATACCATTTGTAAGAAGATATGAGCCATCACTGATAAAACATCCAGATTTTCAGAATATGAGTACAATTTCCGAGCTATGTAGGGGATTAAAAATTTCAGGAAAGTCTAAAATCTATTTTTTGATTGATAGACTTATTCGTCTTGTGTTGACCCTTCCAGTTTCTACAGCAACTACAGAACGAGCTTTCTCAACTATGAAGTTGTTAAAAACAAGACTTCGCAATAGAATGGAGGATGAGATTTTGGCAGATAATATGATAGTTTACATAGAGAAGGAAATTGCAGGGAATTTCACTATAAAGATGATAATGGATGAATTTTATTCCATGAAAAATCGTCATCAGGCATGATTTGATCTGATAGATGACCCGACCTAACCCGAATAATGGGAGATTTACTGAGGCTTAGTCCATGGAGCAGAGGCTTGGGCCGACAAAAAATTTTTGGCCCGTTTTGTAGCCCATTATGAATCCTGTGCGCAGGATATAAAAGCCGTTTTTTTGGTGATTAGGGTTTTATCTTGTTGTTGTTTTTGAGAAAGAAAAACACTGTAGCCGCACATTGTAATTTTCTTTGATAATAGTGAAATCTTTGCAACTCTGTGGACGTAGGCAAATTGCCGAACCATGTAAATACTGTCTTGTGCATGTGATTGTTTTTCTTTTGGCGTTTTGTTTTTTCTATTTTTTTGTTTCTCACAGGTTTGGAATTTCGGTTGAATTCCCAACATGTTCAAGTATATAATGATATATGAAAATTGATAATTTTGTATCCAATAAACTTAAGAATTATATTTAGTATATCTCTGTTACAACCCGGCCCCCCCAAGTATGTATTCCTGGCTACGCCCCTGGCCATCAAGACTCAACTGCATGCCTGTTATCATATCTTGATGGCCTTGAAGTGTCATTGTAACTTCACCTTTGTGCTAGTCCCAAACCTTTAGTTCATTGTCCATACCGCCTGTGAAGATCTTATTAGATGCATCCGAGAAACTGATTGCTATGATTTGGTATTTATCTGGAAATGTCTGAATGGCACCTCTCTGACACATATCCAACAGTTTGGCAGTTCCATCATCAAATCCACTGACAACAAGTGGTGGCCCTCTCCTAGAAGGACAACATGAATTCACAAATGAGGATTGTTCTGCCATTTTCTTGATTTGTTTTCCTGTTTCAACATTCCCTGCCCCGCATATTCTATGTGATGCTTGGGTCTTGTCCATTTAGTTTTAGCATTTTTTTTTTTTTTTTGATTGGTGAGTCTTGATAAAAATTCGGATTATGTGCTATGATAAATAATTGCACTATATTTTTTTTCATGAATCTCTTGCATCCCACTGGTTTGTGACTAGTTTAAATTTTAAAAATATAATTAATATGAAAGTTCAGTTAGATAAATATAAATTTCAATAAAAATTTTACAATACTTTAGAACACTGATTATGAATTTTCGGAAGAATTTTATAATAAATGATTTTTTTTAGGTTATTTGAAAAATATAAAGTGGTAATATTAATATCAATATTTTCCCCCTTAAAAGTATTGTATGATTTCATTCTCCACATTTAATAAATTTATCACTAGCTATTCATAAATCTAACCGTGCACTTTAAAAATATTTGAATTAGGTAAGATTTAAGTGATGCTAGACCTTTTTTCATTTAGTTATAGCATTTGATTGGTGAGTCTAGAGAACAATTCAAATTATGTGCAAATGATTGTACTATTGTTTTCTTGAATTCCATGTAATGCACGGATTTACTACTATTTTATAATATCATTAAGATGGAAGTTCAACAAAGTATTAAACTAATTTTACTATAATTTTGTATTAAGTGTTGAAGGTAGACTTCAATTCTATTCTAAATTTATGCTGAGTTTCTCTTCAATCTAAAACTATTTTAAGTCCATTTATAAGTACATCAAACCCATTTAAGATTATTTCCAACTCATTTGAAACTAATTTAAATTCTTTTTCCAAAACTTATAGTTAACACAAATATAAATTTTAGAGATGGGTTCAAGTTACACCTGGTGTAACTTCACAAGAATTACACCTTTTATGGACCATTGATTACTATTAGATCTAAGGGTCAAAAAACACTCATAATAATGTCATTATTACTCCCTAGAAATTAGTGATTTAGGCATTAACTCTTATTATTAAAAAAAAAAAAAAAAAAAAAAAAAAACCCACAGCATTAACTCTATTTTTTTCTTCCATATCATCGTCTTGTTGGTATAAATATTGTTACCCTTTCTCTATAACATCCTATGCTTGAGTTCACATCATATATTTGCTCATATTGTGTTCGTCATTTTCACCGTCTTTTTGCACTTGTGACTGTCCATTTTCATTTGCATGTGGCCATAAGTATTGCATCACTTTGAACTCTGTGAGTAATCGTTGTTTTTGCAGTTTAAGGGATCAGAAAAAGATATTCAATATCATTGAATCAAAATTTCCTTTGAATCAAAATTTCGCTGTAGTTAGTTTCTGTGTTGTCATCCTCTCATTTTATTTTTTCTAGTTCCCACGTTGCTTCTTATAGCTAAAAAAAAAAAAAAAAAAAAAAAAAAAAACAAAGGGGTTTCATCTTACTTCCTTTGCGAGTTGTCATTTCCTCAGTTTGCTTTCTTTAATTATTTTTCTTCGTAGCTTTATTGATCTCCCCCAACCCCACAAAAAAAAAAAAAAAAAAAAAAAAAAAAAAAACCTAGATGCTTCCAACTTTTCACTTCGAAGGTTTACTCACATTGCTAAGTCAAGAGTGCAGAAAAACTGAAAAACTTCTTGAAACGTGAAGGAGAAAGGTGAAAAACTTCTTGCCCTACCACATGAGACACGGTTATATATCACCTTCCAATAAGGCCCCATAGATGTGTACAAGTTGATATTTCCCCTCTTCTAGTAATAGTTGCTTGCTGCAAGTCTTTCACATCACAATTCTGCTATTGTTTCCAAATACTTGAGGCTTAATTCTGACTTATCAGAGCACCAAACAAAAGATGCATGAGACTATCTTTATTCAAAGTGTTGCTAAGGAAATACTAAGCAAGCTAATTCCACTTGTTACGCAGCAGATTAGCCTTGCTTGGGGTTTCACGGAGGAGCTGACACGACTTCGTGACTCATTAGAGATGATTCAAGATGTGTTGGCTGATGCAGAGAGAAGGCAAGTGAATGACCAGTCTGTGAGGCGTTGGCTGCAGAGGCTTAAAGATGTTGCTGATGATGCTGATGACGTGCTGGACGAGTTTGCCTACGAGATTCTCCGGAGAAAGGTAGAGATCCAAAACCATATGAAGAGAAAGGTATGCTTCTTCTTTTCATTATCAAATCCCATTATATTCCGTATGAAGATGGCCAGAAAAGTTAAGACTATTAATGAATCATTGAAAAAGATTAATGATGAAGCAAATGGATTTGGACTTACTAGAGCAGATTTAGTAAATGTAAATCCTGAGATGATTCCAAACCGAGAGACAGACTCCTCTATTGTGTTGGGTGCACTGCACCATGCGTCCAGCCCACATGTTTTTGTCAAGAGCTCATTTAATGAGCTTGTCTTTAATGTTTCTTATCTTTTCTTCATTATGTACAAAAGTCACCATGAGTAATTGGAGTGGTTGGCTTAGGCGTGTCCAACATGCTGAAGGAAGAAAGAAAAGAAAGAAGCAAAAGCAAGACTCATTCTGCTATGGCAGAGCTGAAAGGAAAAAGGAAAGAAACAAGCAAGGCCATTCGGCCAATGAGAGCTAAAGAAAGAAAATGGTTGAAGCAAAGTCAAGATAAGTGGCTTGTATTTAATGTGACTTGATGTGAAGAGTGTGAAAGGGAGAAAAGAAGAAAAGGTGAAAGAAATAAAAGGGTAGAGGCCATTCGGCCATTTGGGCAGAGGGCTGAAGAAGTGAAGTCCCAAAGAAAAAGAAGTGAAGTCCCATAGTGAGGTGAGGACTAGTGCAGTCTTGAAGAGCTGTGTGAGTGAGAGCAAGCAAGAGAGAAGAGAAAAATAGAGAGAGTAAGAGAAAATACACAGTGAGGAAGAGAGCAGTGAGTGAAAAGAAAAAGAAAGTTTTTTTTTACTCAAGTTGTATCTCTAAGTGTTGTAATCTCTATTTTATATAGTGAAATTATTCGGAGTTTGTCCCGTGGTTTTTCCCTTCAAGGAGAAAGGGTTTCCACGTAAATCTTTGTATTTTTGTGTGGTTGTGCTTCCGTTGTGCTTGCTAAAATTTATTCACAGTAATATAGAATTTTTCCCAACATATTGATCATTCTGAGGTTGTTGGAAGGGAAGATCATGTCTCCAAAATAGTAGACTTGCTGCTTAGTGCATCCAATCAATAACTCTCGGTCATTCCTATTGTAGGAATGGCAGGTTTGGGAAAGACAACTTTAGCAAAACTAGTTTACAATCATGAGCAAGTAAAGAGACATTTTGATGCTACAATATGGGTTTGTGTCTCCAATAATTTCGACGATAAAAGGATTTTGAGAGAGATTCTTGAATCCCTTACCCATGAATCAAGTACACTAGAAAATAAGAATGCAATTCTTGAATGTCTTCAAGAACAGTTGCAAAGTAAAAGATATCTTCTAATACTTGACGATGTATGGAATGAAAATCCACAGGAATGGAATACATTTAAGAGTTGTTTGTTGAAAATTTGTTCAAATCCTGGAAATAACATTATTGTAACAACTCGTAGTGAAAAGGTGGCAAAAATTATGGAGACACTTTCACGATGCAACTTGGAAAAATTATCAAAAGATGAATGTTGGTCCATAATCAAGAAAATAGTATCAGCAAATGAAAGAATTCCATTAACTCCAGATTTGGATGCTGTTGGAAGGAAGATTGCTAAAAAATGTGGAGGAGTTCCATTAGTTGCAAGAGTTTTAGGGGGAACAATGTTGCATAAAAGGGAGAAAAGTCAATGGTTGGCAATTCAAAATAATGAAGTTTGGAATTCCCTACATGATAGCAATGAAATGTTACCAATATTAAAATTAAGTTTTGATCATCTTCCATCACCATCTTTAAAACAATGCTTTGCATATTGTTCAATTTTTCCTAAAGGTTATGATATGAACCAGAAAGAATTAATTCAATATTGGATGGCCGAAGGGTTCCTTCAACCATCTCAAGGAAATGGTTTGGTGATGGAGGATATTGGTTACATGTATTTTGATATCTTGTTAGCAAATTCCTTATTCCATGATGTGGAAAAGGATTTATATGGCAATATTACGCATTTTAAGATGCATGATTTGGTGCATGATCTTGCCCTCTCAATTTCAAATTTTGAAACCGTGATTTTGAAGGGCAATTCAGTGGATGACATTAACCATGTACGGCGTGTTTGCATCCAATCTGATGGGGAAATGGTGCCAAGAATTCCATTTTCAAAAGACCATGTTAGAAGATTGCGCACATTTACTTCAGAAAATGTTCCATTTGAAATCTTGTTATCAAATTTTGAATGCTTACGCGTTCTAAAGTTATTCGGGCCTAAGATAATAGAGCTTTCAAATTCAATTGGTCAGTTAGTACACTTGAGGCTTCTCCATATCTCAATGACCAACATCATAGAATTACCAAAGACAATCACCAAGCTCTACAATTTGCAAACTTTAAGAATTGAAAATTGCCGTCGTTTCAAAAAGCTTCCAGAAGATCTGAAAAAATTGGTTAATTTGAGACATATTTGTGTTGATTATGTTGTTTACATTCAGCAACCACCAAGATATATGGGACAGTTGACTTGTCTACAAACTTTGAAATTTTTCAATGTGGGTCAAGATGCAGGTCATCAAATCGAAGAATTGGGACGCTTAAATGAACTTAGTGGAGAATTAATCATCAAAAGTCTAGAGAATGTGAAGGATAGAGAAGAAGCAAGAAGTGCAAATTTAGCAGAGAAGGCCAAACTCCACCAGTTGAGGTTTCACTGGAGTGGTAGTTCATATAGAGAAGTCAACTACCATAATGATGAAGAAGTGTTGGAAGGCCTCCGGCCTCATCAATATTTGAAAAGCTTAATGATTGATGGTTTTGGAGGAAAGAAATTCCCTTCATGGATGTTGACAAGTTGTGGTGCTATGGATGCTTTGTTGCTTTTTGACAATTTGATCGAGATAAATTTATTAAACTGCAGCAAATGTGAAGAAGTTCCCATCCTCGGGCATCTACCCTGCCTTAAGGTTCTTCAAATAAAGAAAATGGATAGGGTGACATGTATAGGAATCTCATTTTACAGCATTTATAGCGATGACAATTATAGAAATATATTGTTCCCGGCATTAAGAAGACTCAAATTGGAGAAAATGAACAGCCTAGTGGAGTGGAAGGATGTTATGGAAGTGACAACAAAATGTGTAGTGTTTCCTTGCCTTGAGGAGTTGATCATTGGAGTGTGTCCACAACTGAAAAGTGCTCCTTTTCATTTTCCGTCTCTACAGAAATTAAAGATTTCCAAAATAGGCAGCACAGCATTGGAAATGATTTGTAGAAAGCTTACCACTCTCACGTCCCTATGTATTTCTTATGTGTCAGAACTTGCTTTTCTGCCAAAGCAACTTTTTAGTACCTCTCTCCGATCACTACAGATAGAAGATTGTGAGAAACTGAGTTATATACCAGACACTGTACACACCCTGATTTCCCTTGAGGAGTTGGTAGTAAATGGTTGTCCTAGTCTAAAGTCTTTTCCAACAATGCAAGGTGCTACATCACTTCGACGCTTGGAGATATCAGAGTGTGGTGTTGAAGTTCTATCCATCGGGCTACAGTCCTGTTCATCACTTTCAGATTTAAGGATAACAGAATGTCCTAATCTAAAATCTATTCCAAATCTACGAGAATTGCATTCTCTTAGCCAATTAAGAATAAGCAAATGCCGAAAGTTAATGCTTCTGCCAGAGGGGTTATTAGATTGCCAAAACGGCTTGATGTCTTTGGCGATTGGTGGGTATAGTGAGGAGCTAGATGCTTTCCCCAGTCTCAGCTCCACTTCCATCCAACACTCACACACGTCACTCAAAATTCTATATTTGTATGGGTGGGCTAAACTCAACTCTCTTCCGGATGAAATTCTAAGCTTCACTGCCCTTACAGATCTGTGGATATTCAACTTCCATGAAATGGAAGCTTTGCCTGAGTGGTTGGGCAAGCTTTCTTCTCTTCAAAAACTCTATCTTGTTGATTGCAAGAACCTGATGTATCTGCCCACTGCACAAACCATGCGAGGCCTCACCAAATTAGAAAGACTGGAGATTTATAAATGCCCCAAATTAAAGGAAAGATGTGCAAAGGAGAGCGGCACAGAGTGGCCCAAAATTTCCCACATTCCAGATATCTTCATCCCAGCTGACTGATGTCAAAGTGTAGCTGCACAGGTTGGTCCAAGTTTTCTCAGAACTCATCCTCTTGTCATATACTTATAGTTTACCCTGATTTCCATATTCCTCTTTTCACTCTCCCCTATTTTTTTCCATTTATCCCTTCAAGATAATGGAATTATCACTTCAAGAGCTGCAAAACATATTCAACAGCTCATTGCAACGCATCACCAAATTAGAGAATTAATGTATCAGATGAGATGTAAGTTTTTCAGCTTTTACACCATAGTTACTTCCATGTCCTATGTATATACTAAACAAGGGATCTTTTCTACTAAACAGAATTCCTAACAGTTCTTCTACCTATCAAATCTTAGGCTGTTATCATGGCCTCACCCAGAGCCCTATGTTCCAGTGACCTCAACACTTTACAGCTTGCTAAGGTAAAGATCTGATGATTACCCATCTTGCACGCTTGATTGATTGTCATAATTGTTTCACAGAAAATCTCTTTCACCTATCTCTGCCAGAGAAATTTAATAATACTAGCTTCAGTTTGTGGATTTTTATATGTTGTCTGTTAACAGTCTTTCTCTTCTTGTCAGTCTTGTTGTCTAAAATAAGAGGCCAACCTGTTTGGGTGCTCCAATTCATACAAAAGTTAGAACGATACTAGCCTACATTGAGTGGATAAGGCAATGAACATATGTTTCTGTAAGCTGACTTTTACTTGCAATTATTCAATTAGTACTATTTGGTTTAGAAATCAATGTATTACTCAGGAAGAGAGGTCAGCCATGACAAACATATCTTACTGTGCTATTATTCGATTTTAGTGGTAGTCTCTACACTAAAATCCTCATTGTCAATAATGAGTTGAAGCAAGATACAATATGTAGTTTTCTTGAAAAAAGATAGAACATACATGTATGAATGCTAAATATAAATTGCTTACATAAACTAATTTTGCAGTCCACCCAAAAAAGTAGCAGTGATTGTTATTAATTGATAATCAAGGCTGAATCACATTATGCCTTGTCAATATTTTCAGCTTTAAGCTTTACTATTACTGACTCTGTTACTTTATCTTGTAACCTAAAGAACCCCCTAGTAAATTTAATTCAATTCTTCCCATGGCTCAATTTATGTTGATTATTTGTTTATTCAGGTCCTGTATTTGCAAATTTACTAGAATCTTTGGTAAATGTAAACTTCACTTACCAAAATACATGAGCAACAATACTCCAAAATGGAAAATAATCTTCTACATTGCCAATAAAGATACTAAAATTCTACTTGAGGAACTACATTAGAGATACAACATTTTCAAAGTCTTTGAAGGACACTTAAAGAGCCAACTATTGGTTGAAAATACAGTCACTAAGGTGCAAGTTCTTTCCTGAAGAGTTGAATTTTAGGGAAGAAGATTTGCTAATTTCTTTAGCAAATTATGGAAGAAGTGCAATCCTTGCCAATAGAGATGCTCTATGTTGTTAGCTAAGTGGAAGGTCTGCCAAAGTGGTTGGAAATTTATTAGAATTTCAATACCATCTGATGCTCACTTTACAAAAAAAAAGCTGAATATTTCGTAGTGTTTACTGCCAGTGGTTAAATAACAGACATGGACAATCCAAGAATTTTATAATGCCAGGGAATTAATTTGAATCCTATCTTGTTGAAGTTCATTAATATTTGTGAGTTTCCTCCAATCTCATGTTCTTCTCTTCTGATGTGTCCCTTGAATTTATAAAAACTGTGATTAAAATGCAATTGAACAAAATGACTGTGTTCGTGAAGATAATTGAACTTAATAAGTCAGGCACCATCCTTTATCTTCTAATATTTCTCCTTAAATTCATATTCTTCTTTGTTAGGTTCAAATTTTGTGGCAAATTGTTGGTGGTCAGAGCTTGAGGACCCTGCACATGTTTTGATTGTCATTGAAGTTGGATTCTTGAAGGTTTTATTAATTTATCTTTTTCTATGCTGCTCATATTTCTTATTTTTTTTCTTATGCATCTTCTATGTATTGGAATTAAATTATGCATCTTGGAGATATTTTCTTTCACACGTTTAAGACTATAGATGAGCCCAATGATAGATATTTGGTAAACTGTAATGAATGTTTTATATCTACTTTTGGTTTATGTGGAGTTGTATTGTTGTTTTCAATAGACGGTGAATCCCAAGCATCACTATTGTTGTCTAATGCCTAGTATGTTAGGACTAAAGATCGATTTCTGTTGGACAAGGCTAAATGCTTAGGGATTTTATGCTTACCTCAAGTCTCTGCCTCATCTACTTCAATACACACCACCATAATATTTAAACGTTAAAACCACAAATTAGAAAGAATGGAATTTTTTTCTTCTGTAGTTGGGGAACCTTTCATTTATACATCATCTGTCTGTTAACAGTTGCAAGAAGCTAGAATTTCTACCAGCACTGGATGTGGTGCAATGCCTCATTAAATTAAAGATGCCAGTTATTTTTCAATGTTCCAATAAAAGGCACATTTGTTCAACGGGCCCTCAATTTGCTTCATTCCCTTCAAACTTCAAAGATCTGAAAAAGGATTTGAGCAAAGTGCTGTGAAATTTTTTCATTTGACTTGTCTGTAAATGACCTGTTTAATGTCCCCAAGCAAGAGGAACAACTTGAGATTCAAATGAAAAGAGAGCCTCTTTTAATTTTATGTCTGATATCAAGTTCTCAAATTTCTGGTAAGCCATATTATTTTTTCTGAGCTTCTTCTTCTTCTTTTTAAACTGTGTGAAATTTCTGGTTGCTGGCCAATTGTACTAACATCGCATCTATATCTGCAAATGTTTACAAGTTTACTCTACATGGTAGCACTACCTTTGTCAACCAACAAAATATCAAGTGAGTCTAAGTTTTCCAGCTTTTACATCATGGTTTCTTCCGGCTCCTATGTACTTAGCAATGGATCTTTTCTAATATACTGAATTCCAGTACGTCATCCACCCATTGAATCTTTTTATTTATTTTTTGGGTTATGGTTGGCTAATTTAGAGGCCCTTTTTCATCAACACCTGAACTTTACTGCACTCTTAAGGTATATGTCTGTTGAAAAGCCATCTTACATGTTGATTGATTGCCAAAATACTTCCCAAATAATTTCTTCATCAGATCTTTCTAGCTTCATTTAATGTCAGTCTTGTTCTTCTCTTCTTGTAAGCTTTGCCTTAACAAAAGGGCCAATTATTTTGGATGCTCCAATTCATGAACATGTTGGAAGAACAGATCTTAATAGAAAGCAGATAAGGAATTGGACATATATAACTTTTATTGCCTATTATTCAAAATTACCATTTGGTTTAGAATTTCGTTTGGTTATATTCCTTGAAATTGATTGTGGAGGATGCTAACCAAAATTAGCTACACAGATTCCTAACAGTTCATCTACCTATCAAATCTTATTCCATTATTATGGCCTCACCTAGAGCCCTTTGTTCCAGTGACTTCAACACTTCAATGCTTGCCAAGGTATAAATCTGATGGTTATCCATCTTGCACACTTGACTGATTGTCAAAATTGTTTCACAGAAAATCACTTTTACATATCTCTGCCAGAGCAATTTAACATACTAACTTCAATTAATGGATTTTTACATGTCTGTCACAGCCTTCTCTTCTTTTCATTTTTGTTGTCTTAACTAAGAGGCCAACCCATTTGGGTGCTCCAATTCATACAAAAGTTTGAAGGATACCTGCCTACAGTGACTGGATAAGGTAATGAACATTAGTCTCTGTAAGTTAACTTTTATTTGCAATTATTCAATTAGTACCATTTGGTTTTGAAATTAATTTTATTAATCAGAAATATGAGTTAAAAACTTCTATTAATCAAGTCATCCATGACAAAAATATCTTAATGTGTTTTAATCCAATTTTAGTTGTAGCTCCTATACTAAAAGCCTCACTGTCAGTGCTAAGTTGAAACAAGATAAATTATGCAGTTTTCTTGGAAAAAGATAGAACATACAAGTATGAATGCTAAATCTAAAATGTCTTACATTACTAATTTTGCAGTCTACACCAAAATGAAGCAGCGATAGCTGCTAATTTCTAAACAAGGCTGAACAACTTTGTACCTAGTCAACATTTTGAGCATTACACTTTGCTATTAATAACTGTGTTACTTTATCTTGTAACCCAAAACACACACTAGCACATTTTATTATATTCTTCCCGTGGTTAAATTTATGTTGAATATTTGTTTATACAGGTCCCGAAGTATTCTGATTATAATCTCAGTTGAATATAAACTTCACTTGTTGAAGGCTGATGTCACTTGCTGATACTCACTCCTTAGCGCCGTTCTGCTCTTCATTTTGTTGGGCTGATATCTTGGAAAACATCAAAAGCTAATGGCAATCACATCTGAATGTGAAGTGTGGTGGTCAGTAGAGAAATCATTGCTGCATGTATATAAGACTCCAATCTGGAAAAGTGGTAACCTCATCTGCTGCAGCAATAGAATGAGTTCTCCAAGACCTGACTTAGATACTAAAGGTATACCTTCTGTCATTGTTGCAGTTTTTACATTGTCATATTTTACTTGTAAAAGAATAACTAGTGTTATTTAATGTCTTTCTCCTTTGTCATTCAGTCTAACCATTGACATTGTAGAACATAAAGAAATGTCTTTTGTGTGTTTTTGTGTACCTTGTGATGTTATTGTTGTGATAGAAGAAGCTCTAATACCAATTTGGTTGGCTTGGTTGGCAGCCTCGTATATGCAGTAGTACGCACTCGGCCCAACATTTCTGAAGCTGTCAATGTGGAACCTAGTCGTTATATGCAAGATTAGGATAAAGGTCATTGACAAGTTGCTAAATGAATCTTGAGATGTATTTTGGGAATGCTGATTTGGGTTTGAAGTTTGAGAGATATGAATCTGTTGGAAGACACTTAGCTAGATATGTTGATTCAGACTATGTTGGAGATCTACATAATCTTTGTTCTACTATAAAGCTAAAGGTTAACCTCCAGTGAGTTGGAGGTTGATACTGCAGTCAACTATTGCATTGTTAACCAGTGAAGTTGAATACGTGGCTATGATTGAAGCTATCAAGGAGGTTGTTTGGCCACACAGTTTGATTGTAGACTTTGGGAATCATCAGGAGCATGATCTTGAAATTCAACATAACTAGGAGTTCTATTTGACTTTGACAACTTTTATATATATATAAATATATATATATATATATATATATATATTGCTTTAGCTAAAGAAAGGGCTGCAGTGCTGTGCAACGATTAGAGAGTAGAAAATCTTCTTTTTAGGTGAAGCCTTAAACTTTGTATTTTTGAGAGAGATTTTAGGGTGTATTTGGGGTTTGGGTTTTGTGAAAATGATTTTGTGCCTCTTTTGTAATCTCCATATTTGGTTAGTGAAACTTTCTCCACACCATCCCCAGTGAATGTGGACTATTGCTAAACCACGTAAATCCTTATTTTTTCTATGAATGTCTATTTTTCTTCTGAGTTTTTTCATTTCTATTATTTGTTTGGAGATTTTTCTAAAATCAAAACTAGTTTTCACAATTAATCTTGTATGGAAATCTATCCAGAGGTTGTTTTCGACAACAGTTATTTGCAAAATAATTTGCTAAGTAGGGATCACATAGAGGGCCACGTCCTTAATGCTCTTAAAATCATGTGTTGGAGATAATGTTATTATATCACCGTCAGCCAGGACCATTCTGGCTTGGCCTAATTACCAAGGCCCTTAAATGATTATTAACAATTTTGAATTTGCCAAATCTGAAAAACATAGGCATCTTTTCATGGAAGATGGATTTGCTCACGTTGTGTTTCTAAAAGAACTCAAATGGAATTTCCATCACAAGCTATTTTTTTATAATAAAAAAATATATATATCAAATCTGGAAAACCACTGCACTAACTAATAGTCCATCTCCCTCTCCATCCCTCTTCATCTCTCCGGTGACACACCCACCCACCACAAATTTGTTGGGCTTGTGTGTTATCATTTTAGCCAAGACTTATTCTTAAGTGATTTTACTTGTCTGTTTCCGCATCTTTCATTACAAGAAGGTGAATCCTATCGTTGAATCACAGTGCTACACCACCAAAATCCAAAGAGATTTTTTAGAAAAAGAAAACAACGATTGTTATAAATTGAGTAAAATTAAAAATAAAAATAATTTATAAATTGAACTGCCAATCAAATATTCCACAATTTGAGTCTTACAAAAGACCAAAACAAAAATATTCCACAATTTTTTGTTGGCTTACACACCCATCTTCCTCCTTTCCTCTCTCTGTGGGATTTTTTTTCAAAATAATCAAATCCCTCAAACAATTTCATTAGTCAGCAAGGTTTTGAAACTATTTAATAATCTAACAAATCGAGTACAGAGAACTCGATTTTGTTGTGCTAAATCGAGTGTGAAGAGGTCTAGTTGCTTGCTCTGGGTTGGTGTTTTTGCTATGGAACTCAAGTGTTTTACTCTCGAGTATGAAACTCGAGTGTGAGACACTCAATTTCCAACTAAAACTCTCACTTGATTTCAATACCAATTGTTGTAGCACTGCACAAAAACGGATTTTTTTTCAAAATAATCAAATCCCTCAAATAATTTCATTAGTTAGCAAGGTTTTAAAACTATTTAGCAATCTAACAAATCGAATCTGTTAGACTCGATTTTGGAATTTTTTTCCAAATAACCTTAAATATCAAAGAATTTAGTTAGTTGTCATGTTTCAAAATAATGTGGAAAACTAGCATCTCGAGTGTCTAAAACTCGAGTTCCAAGATAAAACTCGAGTTTTTAAGTCTCGATTTGTAATTAGTGGCATCTGATGTGGAAAAAAATCCACGTAGAACTTGAGTTTTAGAAACTCGAGTTCCACCATTTTCTTTTCAGATCAGCCTTCATCTTCTTCTTCTTCTTCCCCTGTTCTTTCAGTGGATCTCAAACCCTTAAACACAAACGAAGGCAACCCATGTCTCCAAGAACACAAGCAGTGACACCCACCAACTCTTCCATTAGAACCTTGAAAGCAAATTGTGGATCTATAGTAACCCTCGATCTCCATCCATTCAAAAACAAACCCATAAGCCCAAATCCTCCCCCAAAAGACTTAGAAGAATCATTACCAAATTCATTCCCATCTCCTCTAGCTCCTCCACTCCAACCTCCATTACCGCCGCCATGTCCGATCCCAGCTCCACCCCAGCTCCACCGTCACTGCCTCCGCCAGCAAAAGGCAATAACTTGTTGGGGATTGATTGTTGCCGAAAGATGATGATGACAATGAAGAACATGGGGCAGCACCAGCATAAATCGAGTCTATAAAACTCGAGTTACAAATTCAGTCTTTAAGACTCGAGATCTATGTGGCATAATAGTGTCCAACTCAGCAAGTAGTAAGCGAGTCTTTATGCCTCGAGTTTTATATAGAACTCGAGTTTCTAAAACTCGAGATGCTAGTTTGCAAATACCTTTCAAACCTATGTTAACTTACTATATTCTATGCCCTCATCATGCTAATTTTTTTTGAAAATAACTATAAAAGCCAAACTATTTTGTTAGTTAGCAACGTTTCCAAATTATTTAGGAAACTAGCAACTTGAGTCTATTAGACTCGAGTTCCTGTAGCAAATCGAGTTTAAGAGACTCGATTTCTGTGTGCTGGCGGGGTTGAGGTGGATTAAAAATCCACGTGGAAATCGACTCTTTAAGACTCGATTTTCGTCATCTTCCTCCATTTTGTGTTTAAAACCTGGGATCTATCTCTTCCAATTCCCTTATTAGATCCCTTGAGTTTCCAAAAAATAAAAACCAAAACAGAAAACACACAAAACTTGGTTTGTTTCATTTTCTTTGGTTTTCCAAATAGAGAGTGAATAAAAAAAGGAACCTAGACTTAAGCGTTGCAGTTGGAAGGGTTGGACGAGAGCCCCAGAAATAGAAATAGAATCTCCTCCATTATTGAAGCCCATTGATCCATATCAGTGCCACAACTAGAAGTGGGTAAAAGAGGGACTGAGGAAGACCCACAGCTATGCGTAGCACTTGGACTCGGCAACTGAAAAATCAAAATTTCGTGTGGGTTTGTGTTTTTTTGGGTTTTTTGTTGTGGGTTTGTGTTTTCATTTTTGCGAGTTTGTGTTTTCTGGGATTTTTTTATGTGGGTTGTGTTTTCAATTTTGCTATAGGTTTGTGTTTTCAGATTTCTAGGTTGAGGGAATTCGAGTCTTTAAGACTCAAGTTCCACGTTGATTTTTTATCCACCTCAGCTATACACCTCATAGAAATTGAGTCTTTGAGACTCGATTTGCTACAGTAAAATCGAGTCTCACAAACTCGAGTTGTTAGTTTCCTAAATTGTTTGGAAACGTTGCTAACTAACAAAATAGTTTGGCTTTTATAGTTATTTTCAAAAAAAAAAATCCAAGTTGAACCTGATATCCCTTAGCCTTTATGAAAAAGACCAAACATTATCAGAGCAAAGCTATATTATTGTTAACAAATATAAATAGAAGTGTTACCCTGAGAAGCATATGACTGAGACATTGAGGAAGTTAGAAATATAAAATTGAGTGTAGATGTGAAGAAGAAGGGAATGGGGACCTAAGACCTTTACGAGAAATTATTAGCACCTCCGAGAGGACTATTGAGCTGGTCCTCTTATGTAGTCCCAACCAATAATAAAAAGACACCTATTTAAAATAATGCTGACTCAACTTTCTAAATGGCAAAGTAAAAACCAAACTCATGTTAGATTTAACCACCTAAATTTAACTTTAGTTAAAAAGAATTAAGCGGAAAACACAAATAAATTTAAACCGGCAAGATTCAAAACTTGAAATAAATTTGAGGCTTAAACTTTAAATAGTCAACACAAATAAATTTGAAATCCAAAAGCTCACACTTATTAGTGACCAAATTTGTCTCTATGGAGAGAGGTCGTCTATCAAAACTCTAGATTGGTTTTGTCAGTCTCAGATGTTCTACGAGATGATGTCAAAGAAGCAACACCATGAGTCAAAGGCTCTCCAACAAGAAACACCGCAAGCTCCATGGTTGCATTTCAAAACTCTTTGATAAAGCGCATATGATGACAACTCTTCAAGAGCGAAACGACTGGGTGGGGTGCTCTCTCCTTCAAGATTTGATCCCTTAGGTTTTTTTTTTTTTTCAAATAATTATTTATCAGCTAACTTTCTTTTGAAATTATTTACATTAACAATTTTGAAGAAATGGCTACTAACTGATGTGCGTGTAGAATCAGCTATCATCTAATAGCAAAGACTGATGTCAAAGTTTTGAATCGAAGATTGTAATTGTTATATTCAGTTGTGGGTTTGTTGTGAGCTTTGAACGTTGGTTCTAATGTGATATTGTGATGTATTTCTGTGGTTTGGAATATTTGTTTTAATTTGGAAATTGAAATGTTTTTGGTTTATTAGAAGGTTGGTGGTATTTGTAGAAGTTAGTACTTAGTAGGTTAGGATTTGCAAATGATTTATGTTTTAGGAGTTGATTTTGTTTTGGTGTTTGGAATTGATGTCATTGTAAATTTTTTTTTTTTTAATAATAAAATTTTTCCTTTATCCAAATAAATAGGAAAAAAGTTTGTCAATGGTATGTGTTGCTTGTAAAATGCTTATAACAGGGTAGTTTGTTGTGCCTAGTTATATGCTTAGCCATATTCAAAATGGATTGTATTGAATAGGGGTTCTAGGGATTAAAGCTAGTTTGTGTTGTAAATGAATATGCTCATATAAATTATCCTATTGTGATGGATTCAATGGAATAAGGTGCTCATTCATCTTAAAAATTAAAAAATAACTATAATAAAAATACTATTATAGCAATGAAAACACCATAGCTTTAAAGTCATACATAAAGAATAAGGCTAGTGAATTGATTTGACATTACAAATATTACACTCACTTCATTAACCTGTTATACTATGGGCATGATTCAAATTAAAATACTCGTGAAAGAAATTAATTTACCCTACCCAATTAACCACCACAATACAAGTTCACAAAAAAATTGTTTACAAGGATTATTTGAAGAGAAAATACTTTTCATTAGTTGGTTTTATACAATTGGATGAGTAAAAATGTCAAAGAATACAATATCTTATTAGAGTATGAGAAAACATAACAAAATAAAAGGTGGAAAAATGAATGTATTCTAACATTTCCTTTCACAAAATTCTAAATAGACCTATTTTCATTGCCTTCAAAATACAAAAAGACTTTCACTCCCCCAATCATCAATCCAAACTTGATTAATCTTCCATTTCATTGCCTTCAAATACAATACTATTCCTTGTAACTTTCAAGGCAATCATCAATCCATGCTTGAGTAATCTTCTAACTTGAATACTTTTCAAAAATCTTCAGATATTGAATCACTTTTGTTTAGGATTTAATTGTCCAAAACCATTCGAGTTAGAATCCTGCACAATTAGAAAGACATTTTCAATTATTATTGACAAAGTAATAACCATTGATACAAATAAACAAACAAAAATAATGAAGAAAGGCACACAAAAAATAAAATTGAGAGTAAATAGCAATTTGGGATTTGAGATACACAATAAAACATAAGGGGTAGAATATACCAAAGTCTAGCATTACATATGCAAGACTGATTCAACAATCCACTTATCTATACACCATTGGATATAGAATGATGAGTCCTTGAGGGAGATTAGATACAGATTTGATAAGATCAAATTTAACAAAGGACAGCACATTACAAACATGGTCATAACGACACCCACGGTTAAACATTCATATATTTACTCTTTTATTATAATGCTATGGGATTTTGTTACACTAACTGACCACAAATAACACGCTAGTTTTTACTCAGAAATCCATTATATAATTGCATGTCCAAGAAATCAACATTTGTAGCCATTCTAATGAACTAAAAAGATAAATGACATGCTAGAACTTATGACCTACTAGATGGCCTAAATATTCAACAGTGGCAATCACAACGTAACTAGTTTAAAATTTCAAACATCACCTCCCATCTCAACATTTATGGCATATTACTCTTGGAAGTTATCATGTCAAAAACCTCATACCCATGACAAATGGTGCACAAGTTCAATGCTCTTGTTGTATAGATTTTAAATGGCCATCATCTCTTCTAATTTTGTTTTGGCTGGGTGCTCAGTTACATAACAGGTTATGAGTAAATTTGATCAGTCAATACAACGTGGTTATCACCTCTCTTTTTTTCTTCTTTTTTTTTTTTTAAAATTGATCACTTAATTATGGTGGATTACTTGTCGGTTCAGTCTATGCATTAGACAGAAGTCATAGAACACTAAGCTAACAATTGGGGCAAGGCAAAAACGCTGTATCTAACTATTTAAGAGTTAGTGTGTGTTTGGATTAGAATGAAAAATTAAAATTATTTCACTATTTAGTTTATTTTTGTTACTATTCATGGGACCCACACTGCACTTTTTGGCATTATTCATGGGTTCCATTGTATTATTTCAACTAACTTTACCTTTATTTACAATACTTTTAGTAATAATTTTTTAGTTTCAGCAAAATAAGTGATATCCAAACACACAATTTCATTTTCTACTTTTGTTTTCACATGTGGGGTTTTTATCAAATAGCTAGAGGGCACCATATATATAAATTAGGGAAAAATGTCCACACATCCCCTAAACTTTGAAGTAGTGGCCAATACACCTCTTAAACTTTTTTATTGGCCAATTTATTCCATAAACTTTACCCACCTGTCAAATCAGTACCCCAATTAATTTACCATTAAAAAACTAACGGAATGGTCTCGTGAGACGCATGAGCTTTAAAAAACAAACTGTGCTCTTTTCTTTCTTTTTTTTCTTTTTTTTGACTGAAGAAGGTAGTGCCCTTTTCATTTGAAACACTATGGATTGATGAAAGGAAAAGAAACTTAGGTCTGACCGGAGAGGGGAGAGAGAGAGAGAGACAGCCACCGCGGCACGTGATCCCATCATCTCGCCACCCGTGTCCCGACAACGCCTAATGGTTCTACCGCGCTGTCTAATAGCCACCGCTTGGTTTGTTTGTTTTTTCTTCTTCTTCTTTCTATTTTTCTTTCTAATCCAAGTATTTTTATTATTCAAATCCACAAAAAGCTCTCTGTTTTGCTAATCTCCTTGTATGAATTTCTATTGGAATTTCTTAGTTTGGTCTAATTTTTGGGGTTGGGTCTTGTGAGCTTGTTTGTTTCATAGAAAATGAAATTTACAAATGAAACGAACATTATAAATTTGGAGTTGTAATTACAGTATACATATTAGGTGAATGAATGATATTCTTTATATTGTTTTGCAATTGATGTTTATGTCGCTAGTGCTATAGTGAACATGTATTGCATTATTGCTTTTGAGTTTGCTATACAACTGTTTGATGAAATGCTTGAGAGAAATATGGCTACTGCTCTAATATATCAGCTGTATTGATTCTGCTCTCTAGTGGAAGATTGCGTTTTGAAGTTACTTTTATTGGTTCAAAAGTAAGGAATTGAAGAAGAAAATTTGGAAAAGAAGTGATTATAATACATTGTTGTTTGATCGTATTTTGTGATACTATACATAATGATAGCCACCTTGTCAAAGCTACATATTTGAATTTAGTGCACAAAATCGTTTCAAGCTTCTAGGCTCTTCTAGCATAACAATTGCAAGCACAACCTCTTGTTGCAAGATACACGAAGGACACACATACTCAATCCCAAGCCTTCATTGATAGCACAACCTAGACCATGATGGACCAATACCACTCAGTTCATCAGTGAGCATCTTGTTGAGTGCATAAAGGTCTCATACCACTCATTTCATTAACCTAGATATGGGGTGTGTCTGAAGCATAGATCTTTTTGATCACTGAGTGACATGTTATTGGTGAGATTTTATTTCATATGCATTCTGATCCAGAGTATTACATATTTTTGTTTTTTTTTTTTTTTTTTGAATCCTTTGGTGCAAGCACTGGGTGCGAGGTGTTTATTTGTTTGTATTAGCCATTTACAATGAATTATATTCTCCATATTGTTTCATTCAAATAAGTACACTTGTAAAAATCTCTAGCTTTGAGGGAATAGTTTATGGATAGGGAGTTTTGTGTATTTTTACCCCCTGTTTTCTATATTGTTTTTCTTCCTTTTCTTTTTCCAACTCTTACTATTAATCTTCTTGTTAATTTTGTGTTACAGCCATGGATGAATGTCCACTGTCACTCCCTGCAAATTCACCTTCTGTACCAAATGTACCAGCCCTTCAATCCCAATGTGATTCTATTGAGTTGGAATGGTGAAGGAGATTCAGACCTTGGTGATAAGTTGAGGATTGTAGAAGGGTTTTCTAATGATGAAGGAATTCAAGGTCTAGATTCCCTGAATTTAACCAGTTTATCCAACACACTAACGTGAAGAATGTACATCTAACAAAGGGACTCGTATTTGCATCACATGCAGTCTTCAAGGAGGCACTAAAGGAGTGGTGTAGTAGAAAAGTGTAATTATTGATTCGTTTGGTGTTATTTTTGTGAAACAATATACCATTTGTAAAAACTTACTGATATTTCAATTCATGGCAAATTGGAAAATGTTCATTTTTTTGGTTGGGACTTTCTTCACTTATTGGGAGACAGACATCTTTTAGTGTTTATTGCATTTTTAAGCTTAATATATGAATCAAAGCGATGGAATAAGGTGACATTGTTAGTGTTAGCTAAGGAGAATGATTTGATCCCCAATTTATATACCTGGTAGTGACTTAATGCAAACCACAATGACTTACACAAGTCATATATTGGCCTCTTCTTGATAGGAGAAATTTCCACTATTTCCTTGATAATTTTTTTAAAAAATATTTCTCATGAGCATAACAAAGAATATGCATCGATACATTAGTATTTCAAGCTATAAGCTTTTTCAGGAACCCATATATTAATGGAATGTCATTAATTGCATAAGTTGTACATTACATAATTGTGAACATTTTTATATTAAATTACATCACAAACCCTTCTTTTGGCAGCCTCTACATTAAAGCTTTCTTGAAGTTCACTTGAAGAAATACCAAGGATTTTGCATCATTCAGTTTTTATTTGTTGGCATAAATATAAATAGAAAACCGTGACCATATGTGTGCCATAAAAAATGGATTTGAAATAAGCTAGGATGCATGATGTCCATACTAAAACCCAATATTACGAACAAATTTCAAATAACAATAGAACTAAACTCTACAAGATACATCTATTGTTAAAGTAAACATGTAAGAAGTACAAAGTACAAGCTTAATTTAAGCATCTGCGAATAAGAATATTTACAACTGGAGAAAGCACTGGTATCCAATTTTTCACTGAAAGAACTTTGTTTGTTGAGAAACCGTCTGAATGATCCTTCTCTTGCTAGACCTTCAAGCATAGTTCTGGTTTTACTTGCCCTAAATATCTTATCTTTGGACAGAATTCCACCAATCAATTACCTGTCACAATCCTTGCATTCAATTAGAAAACCTCAATTTCACCAATACCACTGTCAAAGTGAGCTAATTTTGATGAAATACATGCAGATGACCTTTTTATTTTAAGTACAAATATCAAATTTGTCCAACATGATACTTGCACAATATAAGCAAGAACCAACAAAGATTACTCACTTAACACATTTTTATTAAAAAAACCAAGAAGGAGATTTCTCCATAGTATTGTCAATCTTTGCTATTGCTTAAAAATTCATTATAGTTTTATCACTCAATACAATTTGAGTTGAAACCCCAGCAACAACTTTTTCATACACCACTTAAACTACCTGCAATTCTATATAAGACACAAGATTACTCACTACAATTACTTATTTGTTGCAAATCCCCAAGTAGCAATTCTTAGCAATGAAACTTATAATCCCTTCACTTACCAGAAGCACATGATGGATTTTCCCATGCGGGAAAAATGCCATTTCTAGTTTCTACTCAAAAATCAACACACAAAGGGCCAAACTTTCACAGACCAACAAATTGAAGGACTGTTGAAAGATGAAACTATTGAAATATTTCATCAATAGAAAGACGAAGCAAACCATAAACCAATAGGATCATAGCATCAAATATTGTCCATTGTAAAATTTTTGACACGCGAACAGACTCAAGGGTTGATGAAATTATCATTTTCTTCTTCTTTGGAAATCAAACTAACAGAATCACTTCACCTGAACCACTAAGAAGAAGAAAATTTGACAAAAGAATCACCTCACTTGATATGTATACGGTAATTTCAAGTCTCAAATTTAATGTTTGTTTCATTTATTTCCATTAACTTCTATGAAACAAGCACACAAAAACCCCAACCCAAAAATTAAATCAAACCAATAAATTCCAACTGAAAAACCGAGAGTACTTGAAAATTTGAAATAATAATACTTGCATTGGAAAGAAAGAAAGAAAAAATACCAGGGGCGAGAGGTTGTGATAGTGGTGGGACCACGAGGGCAAGTAGGACGAGGACGGTGAGACAACAGCCAGATAAAGAACTCAACGTCGTGCCGTGGTGGCTCTAATTCTACCGTTTCTCTCTCTCTTCTCTCCGCCGCCGGTTAGACCTAGGTTGTTCTTCTTTCTCCGTTGGTTTTTATTTATTTATTTTTTTATGGTAATCCTTTGGGTTTCAATTTCATAGGATGAGTTTATATTTTAAAGTTACACGTGACTATTCTGTTATCACATTAATAGTAGACTAATGGAAGTATTAATTTGACAGTTATGTAAAGTTTAAGGAGTAAATTGGCTAATATAAAAGTTAAGGGGGTGCCTTGGCCACTAGTCTAAAGTTCAGGGGTGTATGCGCATTTTTCCCTATAAATAAGATAAAGAGGGAAGAAAAAAAAAATATAAAATAAAAAAACACATATATCTAAGAGTTTCTTGTACTAATTTTTCATTATGGACTTTTATCAAATAGCTAGATGGCACTAACATATAAACTAGATAGATAAAAAAACATAACACGAAGTACTAGATAGAGAGAAAATACAAGAAGAAAATGATTTTAAAGCCTTTGTAGCATACCTTGATGAGTCATGCTTAGTTGCAATGATAGTGTTTGGACAACCACCTCAACTAGTCCGACAAAGCAAGTAATGAGATGATTTGTGATGAGAATGATTTGTATTTGTGAAACTTTAGTTCAATACGATCAAAATTAGAAGATGCCGCTAAGAAGAATTTGTATTGTGAGAAGGTAGAGAGGAGTTACGGGGTCTCTGGAAAAAATGGGTTTAGAAGAAAGGATGGTAGGTAGGAGAATTTAGAAGAGCGACACATTTTTTGTATAGTACAAGTCTTATAAGTTATAACTTTAAGAGAGCACATAGAGATTTGGTAGTACAATACTCTGTAATCTGCTACACATATCTCATGCATGATTAATTAATTATTAACTATTTCTCTATTAATATATTGATTAGGAGCTTACCATCTTGTGGTGGCTTGGCGTGATAGGAGTCCTCGTATCGCGTCACATGATATTTGGCAAGAGTTGAGTGATTCGAACATTAGTGCTTCAACAAATGTGTTGTGCCTACAATGATAGCCTATCAAGGATAAACAAATATATTTAGCGAGATTAAGCAATATTATATAAGATGTGTAGTAATAATATATAAAGAGAGTAAGATATATAAAAATTTATCTTGGTTGCAAGTACCATGTATTTCTCTCTTCGCGGAAATAAACGTGACGCACATGCAAAAAGTTCAAGTCCGAAAGATTTACATTAGCAAGTGTGAAAGGGCAGCAACCATGAAATCTTGCAAAAATAGCAGTTTGTGGGTCTTAGAGCATTTTCAGCAATTTCTCCAAATTTTTGTACTATTTAAAAAATGAACAGTGACTTTTACCTTTTGCTCACTTATTTTTTCAAACACATTTTCCAATAGATTCTCTATCTTTTTTTTCTATCCCATTAAAATATTATTTCTTCATTATTTCTTTATTATTTTTTTAATCTTCCTTCATTCATTCATAATGGTTATATTTTTCAAATTCTCAACATCTATATTTTTTAATCTTCCAACGATAATATTTTTAAATTTTCCAATAATGTTTTTTTTAACAAATATCATTGAGCACTTATTACAACGATAAAGTGAGTTGTAAGATTAATTTAATTTTATTAAGAAGTGTTATGTCAACAATATTTTTTCAATATTTTCACAAAAAAATTATATGTGATAAATTGTTACTAGTTTTAATTTGAATCTATTACTGAAATTTTTTTTTACTTGCCAATATTAGCTAATAACAATTTTTCACTTAAAATTTATTGTGAAAATATTATGGTAGCATTTCTCAATTTTGATTTCTTATTTCTTTATTTTATTTTTCCTTTTTCTCTTTATTTTTTTTCATCCATACGTCTCTTCTTTCTTTTTTTTTTTTTTTTTTTTTTTTTTGTCTTGTTCTTTCTCCTCCGCACACATATACCCACTCCTCTCTTTATGTTCACTTTTTTCACTTATTTTTTTGTTTTTCTACCTCACTCCAGAACACCCAGCTCTTTCTCTCTTTCTCGTCTCGCTATCTTCACTTTTGTTCTTGTTTTTCTACTTCTTTTACTCCTGACAGTACATAGTTAATTTCTCACCACATACCTCTTGCGTAATTTTACAACTCGACGGACCATCACAGACAAAAGTTCATAATATGAAAAATCTCATTTGAGAGAGGGAGCGAGAGCCAGTGGAGAAAAAAAACCAGATGGGTCTCTCTTTTTTTTCTTTTTATTGTTCTGATTTCATTTGGTTTATGAGAAAAAATTGTTTTCATGTTTGGATTGTGTTCTGCATTTTTTAGCCGTTGAGATAAAGAAGATAGAGAGCGTGAGGAAGAAAGAGAAAGTAAGGAAAGAGGAAAAAATCTTTTTTTTATTCAACCAAATGATTATTTTAAGTGAGAAATATTGTTTGAAGTTGCCACAATTTTCTCTATATCAAGAGAATTACTGTAACAACTTCAAAAAAAAATTAAAAAAGTTTTGTTTTTAGAGAATCAATTGGAGCTGATTTTCTGGGTTTGCTCTCAAAAAAATGACTTCAGCTACTTTATTGAAGATGCTCTTAGCAGTGTCTTGTGGTCCTACTGCCCATTTGGATGGGCTTTGGCACTGAGCATTCGTAGGGCTTGTCTTAGGCTTGTCGCAGATACAGAATAAGCCCAAGTTCATCGGCCTCGCTAGCTGGTTCCCTGGGATTTAATTTTGGCTATCACATTCTTGTGCACTTCGACTAACACGTGACAACGTCAATGGCTTTCCATGGGCCGGTTTTCTGGAACCATTTTACCCACTGGGCGGAATATGTATGTGCTCACACCGTTTCCCCTAATTACTCCATGGTGGAGTGTTCTTTTAACTAGTAAAATTTATGGGCCTTAGGGGTTAATTTGTCAGCCCGAACAAAACAGTTTCCCCTAATTACTCTCAAGGCTAATGGGCTGGAGTGATGGGCTTATTAAGCTAACAAATCGGTGATTCCATTTTTCATAGCCATACAATATATTAAAAGTTTAGAGCTAGATAGCTTTCGGATTTTAATGGTTATTCAAAGTACTTTATTAATATCATTCGATACTAGGTGTTTTTAGGCACTTTCTTTCCTTCTTTTTTTTTAAAAAATTATTTATAAATTTATTTTGCGAATGAAAATTGAAAACTAGTAAAAAAAATAAGAAATAATTGAAGGCAGTTGTATCACCGTATGGCTTGAGAATACATATTTGAATAACATTTCAAATTTTTACAACATCCATGCTATAAATACGTACAAAGTATCTAGATCAATAGGTTATTTTTTGATAATTGATAATTATGATAGAGGAAAGAGATTTGAACTACAAGGTTTTTGGTAGGACCAAATAGGTTATTGAGAACAAATTAAAAGCTAACATATAACTATGTTGCTTATCATTTAAGAAATCAATAAAATTGCTACAATTGAATATCAAAATTTCTACATTCAAAAGAAATTCTTTATATATACATATAGATTGATACGTTTCCATGCATTGCACCGATTTGCTACTAGTGTACCGATTTGTTTCTAGCAAGCATAAGAATTAAAGGAAATAAAATCCATATTTGGTTACATAGGGCAATACTTCAAGTACTCAACTCATGCCATCAACTATTGAGCATAATATATTACCATAATCCTCATATTTCCATTGATCACATAAAATAATTCACCTTTTTTTAAGTATTCAGGTTTGAAAGCATGACCATCATGTCATTTAATTAGTGAGTGATACTAAGAATGTGTTTGGTTTGGGTGAAAATAGGAGGGATAGAAAATGAAAGAGAGAAAATAAATGAAATATGTATTTAGTTGGAGGGGAAAAGGGGGAAGAAAATGTTGGGGTCCAATAATTTCCTCCCTGACCCCAACTAAACTCTATCTCCCCAATTTGGGAAGAAAATATAGGATGGAAAACAATGATAAAAGCTCCTTGTTGTTCCTGACAATATTACCCCTAGCATGTTCTTTTTTTTTTTTTTAGCTTTTTCCCTTCTTCTTTTTTTGTGGCTTTTTCTTATGTTGTCTCATTTTTTTTTTCTCTCTTCTCTCTTCTTCAGTGCTCATTTGTGACTTTTCTTGTCAGATTTGGGTCTTGAATTTCTTGTGTTTTCTTTTTTTATAAAATTTTATTTAAAGAAAATAAAGACCTCATTCATAGAATATCATACACAAAATTTTAATAAAAATATAACGCAGTTACTTTTTGTTTTATCTAATAAGAATATAATAGTAAATTTATATAAACTTTGTTTCCTATCATTTCATTTATCTTCTCAACCAACCAAAAGAGTTTTCAATCCCAACATTTTTCTACCCCCAAACAAACACCATGAGGAAAAACTAAAATATCTTCAATCTCTTCACTTTTCTATACCTCCAATCAAACAGGCCTTAACATCCTCTTATCATTATAGGTATCAAGAATTTTCTACAAAAATTCCTCTCAATATCAGTCATAGATGCCAACAATTTTCTACAAAAACTCCTCTCAATATCAGGATTTGACTGGAAAAAAAAAAAATGGAGAGAGAATTTGGGAAGGGGATCGAGGGCGCATATAACCCTTGATGCATTTATAAATTCTAAAATACATGTAACGACAATATTCCAAAATGGAACATAATCTTCTATACTGCCAGTAAAGATGCCAACGTTCCACTTGAAGAACTTCAATAAAGATACAGCTTTTTTAAGTCTTTGAAGAGCACTTGAAGGGCCAACAAGCACAAAATAATTTCTTGGAAGATGCGAAGAGATAAGGCAGAAAGTGACTCATGCACTTGTACCGTCAAAAGAGATTTTGGAATCCGTGGAAGACAATTGAGTGACTGTTTGGATTCGGCTTCTTGCGTCTACGTTTTACTTTCAATGCATTTCAACCCTTTTTTTTTCTTTTTTAGCTACACTTGTTGGCTTTTTGTCCGTAAACAGTATATTTGTGCATTTCTTATGAATTCACAAATTTCACTTTTTAATAATTTTTCATTAAAAATAGGTTCTATGGTACTATTTACACATTTAAAAATTATTTTGTTACAATATTTTTAATTTTCAATTTTCAATTTCAGTATAATAAATTCTATCCAAACAGACCTAAATGTGAAGTGTGAACTACCTAACCAGAAGTGTTCAGAAGTTATCAGAATTTGTAATAATTGAGGAGAAAATTATTGGAGCGTGAATGTGAACATGAGAAACTGATCCGGATCAAAAGTATCTGAATTTACTGTTTGTTTTAGATCTATAAAAAATCAAAGTAGGGGTGTGTATCGTCGATGGAATCCTGGGTTTGATATTTTATTTTTATTATTATTAAATTGAGTAGAAAAAAATATAAATATTAATATATTAAAAAATTTAAAGATTAGTATTAATGTAACTTCTTAAAGACACACAATATTAATAACTAAAAAATAATAGTAATTTATTAATTTATTAGGGTTTGTGTGAATTAATTGTATTTTATATAGGATAGAAATAACTGGTTATTTAAAAAAATTTATTAATTATATAATATTATATATATATTAAATTAGTATTAGTAGGAGGAATCGAGGAAATGCTACTCAACAATTGATTTTTAAAAAAAACTATTAAATATATAATATATATTTATATATATATATATATATAAAAGTGTCATACAGCTGATTTTTTTAAAAAAAATTATGAAATATATAATATATTTTAAATATATATTAAATATGGGCGGGTTGGATCAGGTCGAGTTTGGCGGGTTTGTAATTTTATGACCCAAACCTAATCCGACCCGCTATAAAAAAAATTTTTATAACCCAACCCACCAGATTGGGTTGGGTCAAATCGAATTTGACGAGTCGGTGGATTTTCTGCATACCCCTAAAAGTAAGTTTGGGTGAACCTATTAGAGTCTTTAAAAAAATAAAAAAAATAAAAAAACCTAAATATTGGTCATCGTCGCCAAATTTTCACCCCTAGGGGTGAAAATTATTCAAGTGGATGGTGTGTTGGCGATGATGACCAAATTTTTTTTTTTTTTTTTTTTTTGGAGAACTAATTGGAAACTTTCATTAAAAACGAACCAAAAAAAATGTATAAATCCCAGGCTTAACTACAGGCAGTTAGCCAAGGAAAACAACTACCCCAAGTGCAAGGGAAAAAACTACAACCAGACCCTACACAAAAAGCAGCTACTAAAATTTGACTTGGGGTAAGATTTTATTTATTTTTATTTTTTTAACCTGACTGAGTCTGGGTTTGACACGATACTCGAAAAAGAGGACCAAAATTTAGACCTCCGATAAGATTTGATTTTTTTTTTCCTCTCCCACATGATTGAGTTTGGGTTTCACCCAAAATTGATTAGGGTTAAGATTGGATTGAATCTACCTTAATCAAACTACTTTTAGACAATGAAAACAGGAGTTTAGTTAAGATCAACATTTAGGATGGCAATTCTAGTTCGCGGGATTGTGTCATGTTGAGTGATGAGTATTCGACTATATCAGTTAATCTGAATCTGACATGTTTAGTAAACATGTTAAAAATTCTTAACCTGAACACGACCTGTTTATTAAACAGGTCGACCTAATCCGACATGTTTAGCTTGTTTAATTGACAATTCATGTAAAGGTCAATACGTATGACTTGTTTAATAATCTATTTGATTAATAGGTCATACCTATTCTATATAATTTTTATCAATTCTCATTATCTCATATATCTAAAATTAAAATACAATTATAACTATAAATATAGTAATAAACATATAAAAACAATAATAAATTTAGCAATTATATCAAAATAACTAATAACTTTATAAACTAAATGGGTTAAATGAGTCAAACGGATTCACATGTTAAACACAAATACAACCCATTTATTAAACGAGTTAACCATATCAACTTAAATATAATCTAAACCCATTTAACTTCAACCCATAACTAATTTATAAACGGATTAGTCTTATTAGATTCACAGATTGTCTCAAATTTTGCAACCCATAATCAATGTCAACTTATAAGTTTTTTTTTTTTTTTTTCCTTAAACATTAAAGATAAACTAATCGTTTAATTAATATTATATAATAATAGTCAAAAGGTCAAATATTGTTGCCCAAGAAGTGGCAGTCAGAGGAGTTCCGCCAAACAAGCACAATATAATTTCATAATTTCTTGGAAGATGTGCAGAGATAAGGCAGAAAGTGACTCATGCACTTTGTACATACTTTGAAATCAGTGGAAAACAGTTGCATGTGAACTGTGAAATACCTAACCAGAAGTGTTCAGAAATGAGCAGAATTTGTAATAATTGACTTTTTTTTTTTTTTTTTTTTGATAGTAAACCAGTACTTAACTTTCATTACTTAGGACAACTGTCCAATGCAATAACATCCATATGAATTTGAGATACAATAACACTGGGGGTATCTTCCACCCAAATTAGACATTCTTGTACATTACTAGCTTCCTTATCCATAAGATGAGCAGCCATATTGCTCTGTCTGCGCACATGAGAACAACTCCACGAGCTAAAAGCAAACAGCCCCTGTTTCGCCCCTTCCACAATTTTCTGTATTGAGCACGGGCCTGGGTCAGTTCCTCCAACAGCCAACACTACCATTTGAGCATCACTTTCCATATCAATATCCTTCAGTCCTAAGTCCCTAGCCAGCTGAATTCCCTCCTCCATCGCCATCGCTTCAACCTCCATGGCCCCAAGGGGGAAATGTACTTTTTTACTCATTGCCCCCATTAACAGTCCTTCCTCATTTCTAATGACCACCCCACCACCACAGCACCCTATCTTCGCGAATACCACCCCATCCACATTTACCTTATACCTCCCCTTCGACGGAGGTCTCCATTGGTTGCAGCCCAATGCCATTCTCTGCGAACTTGGATTCTGACTTTCTTGCACTTCCTTCACCAACTCACGGGCTTCCTTAGCAATTCTCTTAGCCTCTTTGGACTTCCCCTCATGTTTGAAACTATTTCTGTTGTTCCAAATGAGCCACGCCGTAATAGCAAAAGAAACCCAATCCAAATCCACCTTTCTTTCTCTCAAAGCCCAAACCACATCCACAAAATCCCTTATTGGGTGATTTAGCACAGGCACCCCGAGCTCAGCTTCCTTCCAAACCTCCTTTGCAAACTTGCAGTCCCATAAAATGTGACCAGAAGACTCACAGCCACCACACATGTCGCACCTGTCATCAGTACATACTTTCCTTGCAGCCAAAAGGAATTTAGTTGGCAAGATATCCCTACAAGCCCTCCAAAAGAAATGTTTTACTTTATTTGGACATTCCAGCTTCCAAATTCCTTGCCAAAACTGAGACATTTTATCTTTGTCCGACCCTTCTCCTCTTTCTAAGGAGGAACCTGACTTCTGCAATAGCTTTAAGGCCACCCAATAAGCACTCCTAACCGTAAAGAGGTCATTTTTTGACCAAACCCACACCTTAGAGTCCTCTAGCAGCCGTGGACTCAATGGGATACTAAGGATTTTTTCCGCATCCAGAGGAAAGAACGTCTTTTTGATCAAATCTGTTTTCCACCCTCCATACTCACTGTCAATGAGTTGATCCACCCTCTCCAGCTCCGTGCCCAGTCCTTGGGGACTCGTCACTTTGAATGACTCTGGTGAAGGCAGCCACCTATCATGCCAAATCTTCACGCTTTTCCCATTCCCCACAATCCACCTCGAGCCAACCTCGATGGTTTCCCTTGCTGCCATGATACTCCTCCATACGTAGGATGGCTTCTTTCCTACCTGTGCCTCCATGAATGAACACCCCGCAAAGTACTTGGCTTTAAACACTCTATGGGAAAGAGAATTTGGATTTTGCTTAAGCCGCCACCCTTGCTTTGCAAGAAGCGCCATATTAAAGGCCCTTAGATCTTTAAACCCCATTCCACCTTCCGATTTTGGTGTGCAAAGCCTCTCCCAAGACATCCACGCCATCTTCCTTTCTTTGTCTCTTTGTCCCCACCAAAATTGGCTAACCATGGAGTTTAACTCTTTGCACAAGGAATCCAGAAGTTTAAAGCAACTCATAGTATACGTCGTTGTTGCTTGAGCCACCGCTTTAATAAGAATCTCTCTTCCTGCTGCAGATAGCAACTTACCCTTCCACCCCGCTATCCGCCTCCCAATTTGATCCTTTATACGGTTAAACGCCTTCTTTTTTCCCCTCCCCACTAGGGTAGGCAATCCCAAATACCTTTCATGCTTATGAATAATTTGTGCCCCAAAGCTAGTTTTTATTTCCTCTTGGACAGCTCCACATGTATTCTTGCTAAAGAAGAGCGACGTCTTCTCTCTGTTCAATTTTTGCCCCGACTCCTTTTCATAGTCTGCTAGAACCTTTAGCACCCTATTTCCTTCCTTTACACATGCCTCCCCAAAAATTATACAATCATCAGCAAAAAAGAGGTGAGAGATCCTAGGTGCCCCTCGACACACTGAAATTTCGCTTATCAGCCCTTCCCTCTCCTCCCTTCTCAACATAGCAGTTAAACCTTCAGCACACAGTAGAGAAAAGGTAGGTGGATATCGGATCCCCTTGTCGCAGCCCCCTTGTTGGAATGATATTGCCTTTTGGTTCCCCATTGATTAGCACCGAATAGGAAACTGTGGATACACACAACATGGTCAGCCTGATCCACCCTTCCTGAAAACCCAATCTCCTCATTATTGCCTCCAAAAATGCCCACTCGACCCTATCATAGGCTTTGCTCATGTCGAGCTTAATAGCCATCAGACCTTTTTTGCCTTTCCTCCTTTGGTTGATACAATGCATCATCTCAAATGCCACTAACACATTATCTGTGATCTGCCTTCCCGGGACAAATGCGCTTTGAGACTCATCTATCACAACCGGTAGGATCTTCTTCAACCTGTTCGCAAGAACTTTGGAAACAATTTTGTACACAACATTACATAAGCTTATTGGTCTAAATTCAGTAATATTTTGAGGACAATCAACTTTTGGGATAAGACAGATGTATGTTTCGTTTAAGCCCTTCAGCATAACACCCGTATTCAGAATTTTGAGAACACAATTTACTACAGACTGACCCACCACATCCCAATATTTTTGGAAAAAAATTGGAGACATACCGTCGGGGCCGGGAGCCTTTGTTGGGTGCATCTGGTTCAATGCCACTCTAATCTCTTCCTCCCTAAAAGGTCTCGACAATTCACAGTTCATTTCTTGGGTGACCCGAGGCGTCACTGCACTCAAACATGCATCAAAAGAGCTTGGTTGGTTCGAGCTAAAAATGTTTGAGAAGTACCCAAGAATCACCCTCTCAATATCCTCCTGCCTCTCATACCGAACCCCTTCTTCAGTAATCCCATCAATCCTATTTTTCTTTCGTCGTTGAGAAGCAGCTGCATGAAAAAACTTCGTATTTCTATCCCCACATTTCAGCCAAAGTTCCCTTGACCTTTGATTCCACATCACTTCCTTTCTTTGCAATGTCTCATTTATTTCTTTCCTTAATCCTCGGATTTCGCTTGCTGTCTCATTGAGCAGATTCTGTGCTTCTAGGAATTGCAATCTTTCCTTTAAATGTTTCAACCTTGTATTCACATTCCCGAACTCTCGCTGGTTCCACCATTTAAGTTGAGCTTGACATCTTATGATTTTGTCAACAATGCTATCTTTTGTAACGTCCTGGTAAGACTCCCACGCCGAATCGATCACTTCTCTACACCTTTCATCCCTAACCCACATCGCCTCAAACACAAATCTCCTTTTCTTCGGCTTTGAGGGACTGCTCTTCCTAAGCGACAAGTCAAGCAAACAGTGGTTTGATGCTGCCATAGAGACATGCCGGACCTGTGCCATTGGAAATTTCCCAAGCCATTTCTCATTGGCTAGCATCCTATCTAATCTCACCAACGTTCTCTGCTCCCCTAACCTTTCATTGCACCACGTGAATCGTTGCCCCACAAAACCCAAATCAAGCAGTCCACAATAACTCAAACAATTCCTAAAATTTTGCATTTGGAGTGCATCCCGATCCAACCAACCCAGCTTTTCATCGGGATGAGTGATTTTGTTGAAATCACCAAATACCACCCAAGGCATGTCACACTGATTTTTCAGAGCCACCAAAAGATCCCAAGAAATGTACCTTTTACTAGAGTCGGGGTGGCCGTAAAAGCCTGTTGCCCTCCACGGATTTGCCCTGCCTTCACCTTGCACCACCACATCGATGTGGGTATTTGAGCAGCTCTTCAAGCACACCGCCTCACCCTCACGCCACATCATTGCCAGACCCCCGCTTCGCCCATCACTTGGTACCGTGATACCCTATGTTAATTCCAACTTCTACCGTAAACCTTTCATCCGATTCACTCCGGATTTGGTTTCCATAGGTGATCAAAATTTGTAATAATTGAGGTGAAAATTATTAAAGCGTGAATGTGAACATGAGAAACTGATCGGTTTCGGATCAAAAGTATCTGAATTTACTGTTTGTTTTAGATCTATGATAATTCAAAGTAAATTCAGGTTAACCTATGGGAGTCTTAAAATAAATAAATAAACCTAAATATTAAAAATTATTTAATCAATTAATTCAGCAAATTACCATAAAACCTGAAATACGAGACGATACATACACATATTAACACAGTAATTCAATACGATTGCTACTAGTACTATATACACACAAGTATTGAACACCAATACAAAACTATCAACCATGCACAAAACCATATCTCAATTAACATATGATATCACAAGATAATACAGTTTATAACTATTTAGATCAATTGATTCAATCAATTACCATAAAAATATGAGAAGATAATTTTAATAATTTAATTGTTACAATAATAGAAGGGGATTTGAATATTAGATTTCTTCAGAGTAATGGCATCTAGGAGGAGCCTGCCAAACAAGAAATTTCATGGAAAATGAAAAAAAAAATAGAGCAGAAAGTACCGCATGCATGCACGCACATTGTACCGTCAAGACAATGAAATCGGTGGAAGATAATTGCATGCGAACCATTAATAAGTACCTTTCAGGTTGGATTGAGATTTGGCTAGCTATTTCACAATGGAATACTTTTTCAACGGTTCATATTAAAATTTAAAAAGTTAATTTTTAGTACCACTCATTGAATAAAAAAAGTAAAAAAAGTTGAGAGTTAAAAAAAAAAAAGTTAAAAATTTTGAAAATATAAAAATGATGTAAGAGGTATTACATGATGCAATAGCCATAACTATTGCACCAAATCCTAATTCCTAAAAGGGGTGTAAGATAACGGTGTTCAAATTTCTAATAATGAAGGTAAAGTTTTTTTTGTCTCCAAAAAAAAAAAATATATATATATATATATATTGAAAAATTTTCAATGCATGAATATGAACATAAAACACTATAAACTAGAAAGCATTTCCCTATCTGTGAACATAATTTTCTAGAAAAAGCTAAAATTCATTCCATCACATCATATGAAAAAATAAAAACTCTTAAAACTTCATCAAAACTAAAAATTTATCTCATAAAGAAAACAAAAAATTTATATTTCGGTAGGAATAGTAAGATCGATAGAATCCCATATAATCCTATGGTCATATACAATCCTAGAATTTTTATGGTCTTAGTGTGATTCTAAATGTTTTGATAAGGTGAGATCGTAAGATTGTGTAATTTTACAATCTAAATAGTGATTTTGACAATCATGATGGTAACGATTGACGATGACCAAAATTTGGACTTCGACTAAGATTCTTTGTTTTGGTTTTTTTTTTTTTTTTTCTTTTATTAATTTTTTTTTTACATGATTAAGTTTGGGTTTTATATGGTGAAGAGGACCAAAATTTAAACAATGGTAAGATTTGATTTTTTTTTTCCTCCTACGTGATTGAATTTGTGTTTCACCTAAACTTGATTAGGCTCAAGATTGTATTGAATTAAAACTACCTCAATCAAAAGGAGTCACTACTTTTAAACACGAATGACAGGAGTTTGAATTTTTTTTCTAAATAACAATAAATATTAAAAAATTTAGTTAATTGTCACGTTTCAAAACAATGTTGAAAACTAGCATCTCGAGTGTCTAAAACTCGATTTCCAAGATAAAAATCGAGTTTTTAAGTCTCGATTTGTAAGTGGATTAGTATAAAGTGGGAAAAAATTAAGCTGAAAATCGAGTTTTAAAGACTCGATTTCCATAAATTGAATAAAAACGCCGCTATAGGTCTATAAGACGTCACTATAGGGGTTAAAAATGCCACTATAGGCCTCCATAAATCTGTACTTAAGAAAAAAAAATTTCCAAGAAAACGTCGCTATAGGGTTTTAAAACGTCACTGAAAAGCTTAAAAACGCCACTATAGGTGAAATTTTTTTCGCATAAAACTCGAGTCTTCAAGACTCGAGATTCATGTGGTTTTTTGTAATATGGATCTCGAGTTTCTAAAACTCGAGATGCTACTTTCCTTTATTGTTTCAAACGTTATCTAACTAACTATATACAATTTTTTTGCATTGTTGTTTTGCACATTACCTCCAAGAGTTTAGTTTAGATCATCATTAAACCATAAGATGTATTTTTCTCTTAAACATTAATGATAAATTAATCAAATTTCTAAAAATAATTCATAAATCAATATTTTTAGAGAATTCATTATTTTTATTCCATTCAAAAATGTTTGAAAGGGTGAAATACTGTTCCAACGAGTGGCATTGCGATTAAGAGGAGTTCCCAAAAGAACAATTTATTTGAAGATGAGAAGAGATATAGCAGAACGTGAATCACTATCGGTGGAAGGCAATTTGTAATAAGGACGGTGACATTTTTCTGTCTAAAAAAAAAAATTACGAATTTTTAAGCATGAATGTGAACATGAAAAATTAAAGAAGATAGTGATGAGGGCTTGGGTCCTACAAGGCTCCATTTAGATTTAAAAAATATATATTTAGAGGGCGTTTGGATCCCACGTTTTCTGTGTCCACGTTTTGATCACTGTGTTTTCTTTGTTTTTTTTTTCTTTTGCCCGCATATGTTGACTTTGGTGGACAAAAATTACTGTTTTGCACTGTAGCAGTACTGTTTATATACTGTAGCGATACTGTTCAGGCATTAAAAAATATTAAAAATGGGTCCCACGGTACTTTTCACACATTTAAAAATTATTTTGCTACAGTATTTTCAGTTTTCAGTTTTCAATTTTCAGTTTCAGCAACAATAAGCTCAATCCAAACGGAGCCTTAACATCAAAATTCTTCTCTACTTTCCAAATACTTACCATATCTGTGTCTTACTAGAGCAACAAAGTAATGATTAAAGCGTGATCCTCCAAAAAAAAAAAGTCATGATTAAAGCGAGTGTGTCCAAGTCTTTATCAAGATCTAACCAAATCTTAATGACAGATCTAGTATCTACAAGACTACAAGCTCCAGCACATGGTAATGTCCCATCCCAGAAGGCTCCCTTTAGAAAAAAGACACGTACCTGATAAACGTGTGAAAAAAGATGTTCCCCATTGAAAAAAAAGAAAGAAAAAAAATATTTGTTGCTTTTTATCTTTTTTGGTTAAATGATGGTATAATTAATACGAGTAGTTGCTGCCTCGCCGGTAGTATTTCATGGTAAACATCAATTTTTTTTTAAATAAATTTTTTACAATGTAATATCTATAAATCTCACTTAATTTATCGGTAAGCTTTTGAGATTTTATTTTTATTTTATTTATTTATTTCCTTTTATTTTTTAATATTCCTCGCAAAGATGAAATTAAATAGTCAAAGATAATTATTTTGCAAGTGTTTTGTTTAAAGCAAATGTCACAACATTATTTATGTAAGCCTCCAAATCAAAACATTCCCACTTCAATTCATCTTCTTCATTCGTTTTTTATTATATTTTTTAAGATGTGTAATTTTTTTTTTTTGGTTCATTACTCTTCTATAGTAGTTTGTCACTCTTAAAAGTTAAAACTATCCAAAACGTTAATCATCATTATCTAGAAAAATCACACTTTCTACAAACACGGTATCGGTTCTCTTTATGCTACCATCCTTTTTATCCTTAAAATTAGAGGCCCTAATCACTATCAATGCTTCAATTATGGGATTTTTTATTTTATTTATTTAGGCTCAGTTGGGATTTTGGTTTTACAAAATTACATATCCTTTTACTGTTAATTTGCATATTTGTTCTTTCGGTTTATCCATTTCTGTTCTACATTCGTGTAGTAAATGATGATAAAGGAAAAAAAAGTAAAAAAGTTTTGGAGCATTTTCACAAAATTAATGTATATTGCCTCGAATGCAGAATTTTTTTTTGCAAATTGTTCTTGATTGGAAAGAGAGGATGAAGGAATTTAAGGGTTAAAAAACAACTAAACTAAGGTGCCGTTTGGATTCAGCGTTTTCCGTTGAATCCAAGCTGCGTTTTTCCTTTTTTTTTTTTTTTTTTTTTTTTCCTTTTTTTCTTTTCCTTTTTTCCTCACTTCACGTGTTCCAGGGACAATAAGCACTGTAGCGCACTGTAGTAGTACTGTAGCAGCACTGTTCATGCACTAAAAAATATTAAAAATGGGTCCCACGATATTATTCACATATTTAAAAATTATTTTGTTACAGTACTTTCAGTTTTCAGTTTTCAATTTCAGTAACAATAAGTTCAATCTAAACAGACCCTAAGACCTAGCCCAAAAAATGAATAAACCCACACCCACACACCGGTTAATAACTTCAATGCTATTTTATTGTTCATTTTTTTTTTAATTATGTCTTATCCCATGCTTGACTATTTTGGTGATTAACAAACACACAAATCCCAATGAACTAAAACATAAATCTCAAATTGGGATTAAAATAATAGTTCATTAATAAACGTCTTAAGAACATTAATTAATTAATTAATTATATATATATATATATATATATAACCAGCTTAGAGATTCTCTTTGAGTCTACCTAGATATAATCTAATATTTATATTTATCTCAAATCTTAACCGTATTAACTATTACATATTTACTGTTGCACACATTTCATACTCTTTTTTTTGAAAGTGTCCTTAAAATATGATTTCAGATAATTTCACAATTTTATCTAAAATTTCTTGATTTCACATTTTAAACCGAATTTGTGTTTTGAATACATATAGATATATATATATATATATATTTCTTTTGAGAAAATTTTAATACATAATTTTAAAAATGTATGAGTGTATATCAAAATTTAACAAATCTTTAAGGATGATGTACAAGCTCCAGCACTCTCTATCAAAAAAAAAAAAAAAGTACAAGCTCCAGCACATGGTTATCTCCCATCCCATAGAGATCCTTTTAGAAAAAAGACACGGACCTGAAAGACGCGTGAAAAAAAAAAAAAAAAAAAAAAAAAAAAAAAAAAAAAAAAAAAAAAATCCCCACTAAAAAATAAGAAAAAAAAAAAAAGTTGTCCACTAAAAATAATAGTAGATGCTTTTTATCTTTTCGGATAAATAAAAAGGTTCGGTTAAGGTACATTAATAAATTTACTTTTAGAAAAATTTTATTAAAAAAGTTAATAAATTTATATTTTGGAAAGTTATATAAATACTCCGTAAATAGTAACTGCTATTCTTTATCGTCACAATTCTTCTCTACTTCCCAAATACTACCAGCATATTTGTGACTTACTTGAGTACCGAAGAAATCATGGCTGCTGAGGCTATTGTTACTGAATTTGCTAAGGGAATACTAGGAAATCTGTTAACACTGGTTACTGACCAGATTGGCCTTGCTTGGGGCTTTGAGGATGAGCTGAGACGGCTTCGCGAGAATGTAGAGATGGTTCAAGCTTTGCTGGCTGATGCAGAGAAAAGGCAAGTGGAAGAAGAGAGCGTGAGGCTTTGGCTGCAGAGGCTTAAAGATGTTGCTTATGATGCTGATGACGTGCTAGATGAGCATGCTTACGAGCTTCTTCGGCGAAAGGTAGAGATCCAAAACCAAAGGAAGAGAAAGGTATGCTCCTCTTCATTTTCAGAACCCACTGCATTCAGTTTCAAGATGGCCAACAAAGTTAAGACTATTGCTGATTCACTAAAAGAGATTTATGATCGAGCAATAAATGAAATTCGACTTATTAGAGCCGAATCAATAAATGCTAATCTTGATACTATGCTAAACCGAGAGACAGACTGCTTTATTGATAATTCAGAAGTTGTAGGAAGGAAAGATCGTGTTTCAGAAATAGTGAAGTTAGTGACAGATACAACTAGTGAAAAGCTCTCAATCATTCCCATAGTAGGAATGGCGGGTTTGGGGAAAACAACTTTAGCAAAACTGGTCTACAATCATGAGTCAGTAAAGAGTTATTTCAATAAGAAAATATGGGTATTTGTCTCCGATGATTTTGATGAAAAAAAAATTTTAAGAGGCATTCTAGAATCACTTACAGGTAACTCAAGTCTATTAGAAACAAAGAATGCAATACTTGAAAAACTTAAAAAGGAGTTGGAGGGAGGAAGATATCTTCTAGTACTTGATGATGTATGGAATGAAGAGTCACTTAAATGGGATGCTTTAGTAAGTTGTTTGTTGGGAATTACTTCAAATATTGGAAACAACATTATTGTAACGACCCGTAAAGACAATGTGGCAAATATCACGGGGACACTTCCCCAGTGTCAGTTGGAAATACTTTCAGACGTTGAATGTTGGTCCATAATCAAGAAAAAAGTATCTCTTAATGAAAGAGTTCCACTATCTCCAGATTTGGAGGCTATTGGAATGGATATTGCCAAAAAATGTGGGGGGGTTCCATTAGCTGCAAAAGTCTTAGGAGGGATGATGTATAATAAAAAAGAGAAAAATGAATGGTTGGCAATTCAAAATAGTGAAGTTTGGAAATCTCTACATGATAACAATGAAATGTTTCGGATATTAAAATTGAGCTTTGATCATCTTCCATCACCATCTATTAAACAATGTTTTGCATATTGTTCAATTTTTCCCAAAGATTATGTGATTAACAAGGAAGAATTAGTTCAGCTTTGGATGGCTGAAGGGTTTCTTCAACCAGCTCAAGGAAGTAGTGTAGTAATGGAGGATATTGGTAACAAGCATTTTGATATCTTGTTAACAAATTCCTTATTTCAGGATGTGGAAAAGGATGATTATGATAATGTTAAGAGTTGTAAGATGCATGATTTGGTACATGATCTTGCCCTCTCAATTTCAAAAATTGAAACTTTGGTTTTGGAGGAGGATTCACAAGATAATAACAATCATGTACAGGATGACATCAATCATGTACGGCGTTTATTAATCCAATATGATGGGGAAATAGTACCAAAAATTCCACTTTCAAATGACCATGTTCGGAGAATGCGCACACTTATTTCAAAAAATGCTATGTCTGTAAACATATTATCAGATTTTAAATGCTTGCGTGTTCTAAAATTATCTGGGAATCAGATAACAGAGTTATCAGACTCAATTGGTTATTTGGTACACTTGAGGCTTCTCCACATCTCAAATGCTTTTATCAAAGCATTACCAAACTCCATCACCAAGCTCTACAATTTGCAAACTTTAAGACTTGAAGGCTGCTATTATCTCAAAAAGCTTCCAGAAGATCTAAAAAAATTGGATAACTTGAGGCATATTTATATTAATGTTTATGATGAGATCAAGCGAGCACCTAAAGATATGGGGAATTTGAATTGTCTACAAACTTTGTCATGTTTCATTGTGGGTCAAGATGCAGGTGAGCAGATCGAGGAATTGGGATGCTTGAATCAACTTAGTGGAGAATTAGACATTACGCATCTAGAGAATGTGAGAGATCAAGAAGAAGCTAGAAGTGCAAATTTAGCAATAAAGGCGAAAATGAACCAGTTAAGATTTCACTGGAGTCTTTATGAAAATAGAAAAGTCAACCATTGTAATGACGAAGAAGTGTTGGAAGGCCTCCGTCCTCATCAAAATTTGAAATCCATAAAAATTTCTGGCTTTCTTGGAAAGAAATTCCCATCATGGATGTCGCTTTTTGACAATTTGATCCAGATAATTTTATATAGGTGCTACAAATGTGAACAAGTTCCCACCCTCGGGCATCTACCCCGCCTTAAGGCTCTAGAAATATTGGCAATGGATGACGTGACATGTATTGGAGTTGAGTTTTACGGCTCTAGTAATAATGTATTGTTTCCGAAATTAAGAACGCTCAAGTTTTGGTGTATGAAGAAACTAGTGGAGTGGAAGGATGCACCTCCAGCACGTGTAGTGTTTCCTTGTCTTGAGAAGTTGACCATTCAATATTGTGAACAACTGAGGAGTGCCCCAATATGTCATTTTCCGTCTCTACAGAAATTAACGATTTTTGCAGTCTACAACAACACGGCTTTGGAAAAGATTAGCAGCAATCTTACCACACTCAAGTCCGCCCATATTATTTGTGCGTCAGGACTCACTTTTGTGCCAGAGCAACTTTTCTGTACTACTCTCCAATCACTCGCTATAGAAGATTGTAAGGATCTGAGTTATATACCGGACACCTCGCAACCCCTCATTTTCCTCGAGGAGTTGAAAATACGATGTTGTCCTAAGCTGAAGTGTTTTCCACGTATACAAGGTCGTCTACGCCGCTTGAGTATAAAAGAGTGTGGTTTTGAAGATCTAACTAAGCTACAATTATGTACGTCTCTCTCACAATTGCATGTAGAAGGTTGTCCTGCTCTGAAATCACTTCCAGATCTACGAGGATGCCGTTCTCTTGCCCAATTAAAGATCCACCGGTGTCATAATCTCAAATCACTTCCAGATCTACAAGAATGCCATTCTCTTGCCCAATTAGATATCTACGGGTGTCATTATCTCACATCAATTCCAGATCTACAAGAATGCCATTCTCTTGCCCAATTAGTGATCTACTGGTGTGATAATCTCAAATCAATTCCACATCTAGGAGAGTTGTGCTTTCTTACAAGATTACAAATTGAAGGTTGCGGCAACATCACGTGTCTGCCAGAGGGGTCATTACAATGCTTGAAGAGTTTGGTGATTGGTGGGTATTGTGAGGAGCTGGATGTTTTTCCCAGTCTCAATTTCATCCAACACTCTCATACGACGCTCGAAATTCTACACTTGAAAGGTTGGGCTAAACTCAACTCTCTCCCGGCCGAAATTCAACATTTCACTGCCCTTCAAACTCTGGTTATCTTTCGTTTTGATGGAATAGAAACTCTACCTGAGTGGTTGGCCAACCTTTCTTCCCTTAAAGAACTAACTATTTCGAGTTGCTCCAAGTTAAAGGAAAGATATGCAGAGCGGAGCGGGGCTGAGTGGTTGAAGATTGCCCACATTCCAAATATTCACATGTAACTTTTCTGATACCTCAAATCCTCTTCTCATATACTCTCCTTTGAATGAACAAATTATATATATATCATTCATACTCTTTTCACTTTTCCAAATAAACGATAATCAAGATATTAGAGAAGCCGCTGAATTTTCAGCATCCCCAGTCACAGAAAATGGCCCAACATTGGCCGTGTTCCAATTATACAGAAGAAATAATGTGGTAATTCCATCTAAACATCTCTTTCTCTTCTTTTCTAGTAAACCGTTTTTTTTTTTTAAGGAACCAAATATAAAATGATGTGCTTGTAGGTTATTCCGTGGTTGTTATGCAAATGGGGAAAGAACTGAAATGCATTAATGTGCAAAACAAGTTCAGGTACTTCAAGTTCCTGTGTCTTTGTTTCTATTGCATTCTATACATGATATCTAATCTTTAAAATCAAGATTTATAACATCTGCCATGGTTAAAAAAATTTGTGAGCGAAAATGAAAGCTAAAGACAACATCTTTCTTGCTAAACCTTGTGAAAGTAGCAAGCGTAGTGTATATGTATTTCCATGGGTGGTACTTTGCATTTTCTATTCAAATTGGTCAAACTTTGACATTTAATAATATTCTTAGGTGAAGGTATCATATTTGGATGATCTTAACGCTTTGCTGGATTGGTGGGGCAACTTTTCCTTTCATGAAGAGCTGAATTTTTGGGAACAAGATGGCTAATTTCTGGAGCAAATTATGGAAGAAGCGCAATCCATGCCAATAGAGATGCTCTCTGTTGTTAGCTAAGTGGAAGGTCTGCCAAAGTGGTTGGAAATTTAATAGAATTTACTACCATCTAATGCTCACTTTACAAGAAAAGCTGAATATTTCGAACTGTTTGCTGCCAGAGTGGTTAAATAGCTGGATTTTGTAATGCCAGGGTGTTAATTTGATTCCCATCTTGTTGAAGTTAATTAAAATTTGTGAGTTTCCTCCAATCTCATATTCTTCTCTTCTGAGGTGTCCCTCTTAACTAAACGAAACCTTCAGATTTCTCTATTTTGTGTGCATGCTAGATTTCTTGAATTTATAAAAACTGTGACTACAATGCAATAGAACAAAATGACTGTGTTCGTGAAGATTATTGAACTTAATAAGTCAGGCACCATCCTTTATCTTCTAATATTTCATTCTTCTTTGTTATGTTCAAAATTTGTGGCAAATTAATGTCAATTAGAGCTTGAGGACCCTGCACATGTTATGATTGTCATTGAAGTTGGATTCTTGAAGGTTTTATTAATCTATCTTTTTCTATGCTGCTCATTTTTTTTTCTTATGCATCTTCTATGCATTGGAATGAAATCATGCATCCTGGAGATTTTCTCTTCACATGTTTAAGACTATAGATGAGCTCAATGATAGATATTTGGAAAACTCTAATGAATGTTTTATCATATCTTTGCATTAGACGTTGAATCTGCATCACTGTTTCAGTTTAATGCCTAGACGTTAGGACTAACGATCGATTTCTGTTGGACAAGACTAAATGCTTAGGGATTTTATGCTTACCTCAAGTCTCTGCCTCATCTACTTCAACACACAGCACCATAACAATTAAAAGTTAAAACCACAAATTAGAAAGAATGGAATTTTTTTTGTTTTGTAGTTGGGGAACCTTTCCTTTATACATCATCTGTCTGTTAACAGTTGCAAGAAGCCAGAACTTCTACCAGCACTGGATGTGGTGGAATGCCTCGTTAATTTAAAGATGCCAGTTATTTTTCAATGTTCCAATAAAAGGTCACATTTGATCAATAGGCTCTCAATCTATTTCATTCCCTTCAAACAGCTGACAAAGGATTTGAGCAAAGCGCTGTGAAATTCTATCATTTGACTTTTCTTTAAATGGCATGTTTAATTTCCCCAAGAAAGAGGAACAACCTGAGATTCAAGTCAAAAGAGAGCATCTTTTCATTTTGTGTCTGATATCAAGTTCCAAATTTTTGGTAAGCCATCTTCGTTATAACCTGTGAAATTTCTGGTTGCTGGCCAATTGGACTATTATTGTGTCTATCTGCAAATGTTTACAAGTTTACTCTGCGTGATAGCTCTACTACCTTTGTCAACCAACAAAATATCAAGTGAGTCCAAGTTCTCCAGCTTTTACATTCCATCTCCTACGTACTTAGCAATGGATCTTTTCTAATAAAATGAATTCCAGTATGTCATACACCCATTGAATCTTATTTTTTTTCCTGGGTTATGGTTGATTAACCTAGGGACCTTTTTTTCATCAACATCTGAACTTTACTGCACTCTATGGTATATATCTGCCCAAATAATTCCCAAATAATTTCTTCTTCATATCTTTCTAGCTTCAATTAATGTCAGTTTTGTTCTTCTCTTCTTGTAAGCTTTTCCTTAATGAAAGGGCCAATTGTTTTGGATGCTCCAATTCATGAACGTGTTGGAAGAACAGTTCTTAATAGTAAGTAGATAAGGTAATGGACATATAACTTTTATCGGCTATTATTCAAAAATTACCATTTGGTTTAAAATTTCATTTTGTTACTCTGAATGATTTGAAAGTTTTACACATTAAGTCATGTATGAGTATGGATATAAAAACAGGGAATGGCCACTCTCCCAAAAGATTTTGATGACTCCCCTAACCAATTAGAAGAGGGCAAGATCCATGACATACTCCAACAGTGTGGCAGGATGGCATATTCCTGTTTCAATTGGGCTGGTACAATTACAATGAACTTGCCACTTGAGAAGCTACACATATTCATGAGTATGGTGGCTTATTAAAAGCTTTTTGAATTTCTGCATTTTGGTAAGCTATGTTTCTTGTGAATAAGTTGGTTAGATTCCTTGAAATTGATTGTGGACGATGCTAACCAAAATTAGCTACACAGATTCCCAACAGATCTTCCACCTATCAAATCTTATCCGGTTATTGTGGCCTCACCTAGTACCCTTTGTTCTAGTGACTTCAACACTTCAATGCTTGCTAAGGTATGAATTTGATGGTTAGCCATCTTGCACGCTTGATTGATTGTCAAAATTGTTCCACATAAAATCACTTCTACATATCTTTACCAGAGATATTTAACATACTAGCTTCATTTATGGATTTTTACATGTCTGCTACAGCCTTCTGTTCTTGTCAATCTTGTTGTCTTAACTAAGAGGCCAACCCGTTGGGTGCTCCAATTCATACAAGGGTTTGAAGGATACTAGCCTACAGTGACTGGATAAGGTAATGAACATATGTCTCTGTAAGTTGACTTTTATTTGCAATCAATTAGTACCATTTTTTTAAAAAAATTAATTGTATTACTCAGAAATATGAGCTAAAAACCACCATTTATTAAGTCCGTCATGACAAAAATATCTTACTGTGCTATTATATAATTTTAATAACCAACTGTATGCTTCCTGTATACTTTGGGAGATACTATTTTGGTCTCAATAAAGTTTATCACTTAAAAAAAAAAAAAAAAAAAAAAATTTTAGTTCCTATGCTAAAAAGTAAAAAACTTATTGTCAATGAATGGTTGAAGCAAGATACAGTATGTAGTTTTGCTGGAAAAAGATAGAACATACATGTATGAAAGCTAAATCTAAATTGCTTACATAAACTAATTTTGCAGTGATAGTTGCTAATAGCTAATCAAGGCTGAACAACTTTATGCCTGGTCAATATATTGAGACTTAAGCTTTACTATTAATAACTCTGTTACTTTATCTTGTAGCCTAAACAACCCACTAGCAAATTTAATTTTGTGTCTGATTTCAAGTTCACACAATTTTTGGCAAGCCATATTACATTTTATAATACTAGCTTCTCTTAATTGAGTTTCACTTGTCTGGTACAGTCTTCTCTTCTCAGCAGTCTTGCTGTCTTAACTAAGAGGATATGCTGCTTGGGCGATCTAGTTCATTCAAAAGTTCTAAAAGAACTAGCCTACACTGCATGGGTAAGGCAAATGAACATGTCTCTGTAATCTGACTCTTATTTGCAATTATTCAATTAGTACCATTAGGTTTGGAATTAATTGTACTACTCAGAAATATGACTTAAAATTTCCATCAATGAAGTCAGCCATGACTAAAATATCTTACTTTGTTTTAATCCAATTTCAGTTGTAGCTCCTATACACTAAAAGCCTCACCGTCGGTGATAAGTTGAAACATGGTACAGTATGCAGTTTTCATTTTTTTTTATAAGTCAATATGCAGTTTTCTTGGAAAAAGATAGAACATACCGGTATGAATGCTAGATCTAAAATGTCTTACGTTACTAATTTTACATTCTACCCCAAAATGAAGCTATAGCTGCTAATTTCTAAACAAGGCCGAACAACTTTATGCCTAGTCAACATTTTGAGCTTCAAGCTTTGCTATTAATAAATGTGTTACTTTATCTTGTAACCCAAAACACCCACTAGCACATTTTATCATATTCTTCTCCTGGTTAAATTTATGTTGAATATTTGTTTATACAGGTCCTGAAGTTGTCTGATTTGCTACAATCTCAACTAAATTTAAACTTCACTTGTCGGAAGCTGATGTCAATAGCTGATGCTCACTCCTTAGTGCTGTTCTGCTCTTCAATTCGTTGGGCTGATATCTTGGAAAACATCAAAAGCTAATGGCAATTGCATCTGAATTTGAATTGTGGTGGTCAGTAGAGGAATCATTGCTGCATGTATATAAGACTCCAATCTGGAAAAGTGGTAACCTCATCTGCTGCAGCAATAGAATGAGTTCTCCAAGACCTGACTTAGATACTAAAGGTATACCTACTGTCATTGTTACAGTTTTTACAGTCATATTTGACTTGTAAAAGAATAACTAGTGTTATTTAATGCCTTATCCTTTGTCATTCGGTTTAACCATTGATATTGTAGAACATAAAGAAATGTCTTTTGTGTGTTTTTGTGTACCTTGTGATGTTATTGTTGTGATATCAGAAGCTCTAATACAGATTTGGTTGTCTTGGTTGGCAGCCTTGCATATGCAGTAGTACGCACTCATCGTCTCGGCCCAACATTTCTCAAGCTGTCAATGTGGAACCTAGTCACTATGTGCAAGATTAGGATATGGTCATTCTCAAGTTAATTGAGAGATGAATCTGTTGGAAGACATTTAGCTGGATATGTTGATTCAGACTATGCTGGAGAAGATCTGGATAATCTTTGTTCTACTCTGAAGCTAGAGGTTGACCTCCGGTGAGTTGGAGGTCGATACTGCAGTCAACTATTGTATTATTAACCAGTGAAGTGGAATACATGGCTATGATTGAAGCTATCAAGGAGGATATTTGGCCACACGGTTTGATTGAGGACTTTGGGAATCATCAGGAGCATGATCTTGAAAATTCAACATAACTAGGAAAACTATTTGACTTCGACAACTTTTATATATACGTTGCTTTAACTAAAGAGAGGGCTGCAGTGCTGTGCAACGATTAGAGAGTAGAAAAACTTCTCTTTAGGTGAAGCCTTAAAACTTTGTATTTTTTAGAGATTTTTTAGGGTATATTTGGGGTATGAGTTTTGTGAAAGTGACTTTTTGCCTCTCATGTAATCTCCATATTTGATTAGTGAAATTTTCTCCACACCATCACTCGTTGATGTAGGCTATTGTTGAACCATGTAAATCTTTGTTGATTTTGTAAATGTTTACTTTTCTTTTAGGTATTTTTAATTTGTTTGGAGATTTTTTTAAAATCCAAACTAGTTTTCACAATTAATCTTGTATGGAAGTGCTATCCAGAGGATGTTTCCCACCATTTAGTTGCGAAATTGTTTGCTATATCTATAAAATAATTTATCATCAATTATCACTATTCTCACAATCCAGATTTCTATATGTAGGCATTGAAATATATTTCGTACCATATGTAGGCATTGAAATATATTTCGGACCTACAGGCAAAGCAAGGGAGACATGGCAGGCTTTAATAACCTATGTTAACCTCAAAGGTGGCTGCTTTGTTCTAACTGCAAACCAATTCTGGATAGGAAGGGAAGACTATTATCTGCTGTTACTATAGTGTATCTTGTATTTCATTTATAAACTAATCACCATCCAGATCCATCATTCAGTTCTAAATGATGTGGTCCATGAATTGGTCAAGGTTTGAACTACGTAGGATCACATGCTCTTGATAACATCACATGCACTAGAGGTAGTGTTGTTATATCACCATCCGGCCCGGTCCATTTTAGCTAGACCTAATACCAAGGGGAGTCTTCTCAAGGTAAGAATTTATAATTGCATGATTGTTAACCGTTGGGAATTGACCAAATCTGAAAAGTATAGGCATCTTTTCATAAAGATGGATTGATCGACATTGTCTCCCAAAACTGAAACAATTTTATTCACTCTTTGATGCTCCAGATCTTTAAGAGAATTGTTCGAGCAAAGCTAGATTTTAGTGGTATTGGGCATCGAGTGGGACTAAACATTGTCAAGCAAACTCTAAATATACCCAATCCAATTTTGTTTACAATTGTAGTGAAAGCAGAAGTTCTTGATGAGCTGTAATGATGAATTATCTGTGTAGAAAAATTGAGTTCTAGAATTTACTATTCTAGTTGTCTTCTTACTAAATAGTTAATTTAGGCTTTGTATTTTATTTTCTTAAGTTTAGAGGATGTATAGAGGTTGGATAGTGGCCACAATTTGTCAAAAACATTGCAAGAAATCAAACCCGAAAAAAATAATAAAAACAATAAAAATTAAACATGGTGTAATTTTTGAAATTAGAGTGATGAACTAAAATATGTAGACAAACCATTGTATACATTACATATAGCTTGAACTAATAAATATGAACCGGCCAAATTGTGTACGATGCCAAGAACACAATATATTCTTTCAAGCTGTGGTACCATCCCTATTAAAGAACACTCACTTGGTTGGTTGGAACTTGGATCAAGTGTTATTAAATAAGTCGACAAAAACATACATTATCTTCCTATTGGGGGTTAATACACATCATCAAACCCAAAGTTTGGAGAAACTTTGTCAATATATATATATATATATAAAATCTTTTCACCGAGCATACTAGAAGAAAATATTAAAAGTACCATGCAAGATCTTTTACCTTTTTTTGGATGAGATTATAGTTAGACCCTCAGTGTCAGGATTTTTTTTTTTTTTTCATGGCCTTAAATTTGTGAGTGACACAACTCCCCTTAAAATTGCCAAGGATTTTCTACAAAAATTCCTCTCAATAAGGTTTTGACAGGACTAAAGGAATGTGGGAGGTGATCATAGAACCTAGATGTATTCACAGATGCCCAAATACATGTAGAATCAATTTTCCAAAATGGAACATAATCTTCCAACATTGCCAATAAAGATACCAAAAGTCAACTTGGGGAACTACAGTAGAGATATGAATACAACCTTTCGAAAGTCTTTGAGGGGCCCTTACAGAGCCAACAATTAGCTGAAATAACGGTCACTAAGGTGTAAGTTCTTCAAGTTGCGATTCTCAGATCTCCCCCAAATAAATCTGTTTATCACTACCGCAAGATCCAACAATAGGTTCACTGGGATGGAAGACACACTCATTGACTGAACCAGTGTGACCAGGGAGCTTATACAAGATGCGTCTAGATGTAGTATCCCAAATGTATACCATCCGATCTGAACTCCCGGCAGTGACTTTGCTTCCATCAGGTGACCAGCTACACTTCAACAAGTTCTTTTCAAAGTTGTGTTGGTGCCCTTCCATTACCTTTACACACCGATTTTGTGGTGCATATGGACGCATATCCCATATGCAGAGTTTGCAATCCATACCATTTGTAAGAAGATAGGAGCCATCAGGACTCAACTGCATACCTGTTATCATATCTTGATGACCTTGAAGTGTCATTGTAACTTCACCTTTGCGCAAGTCCCATACCTTTACTTCATTGTCAATACCACCTGTGAAGATCTTATCAGATGCATCTGAGAAACCGACGGCTGTGATTTGGTATTTATCTGGAAATGTCTGAATAGCACCCCTCTGACGCATATCCCACAGTTTGGCAGTTCCATCATCAGATCCACTGACAACAAGTGGTGGCCCTCTCCGAGATGGACAGCATGAATTCACGAATGAGGAGTGTTCTGCCATTTTCTTGATTTGTTTTCCTGTTTCAACATCCCATGCCCTCAGCGTTTTGTCAGGGCTGGCTGATATTATCTGTGATCCATCAGTGGTCCAATGAAGATCCAAAACTGCATTCTTGTGCCCTTTTAAAACCATGAAGTTCTTGCAATCCCCGTGCACATTCCACAGAAAAATTTCTTTATCATGGGACCCAGATGCAACAACTGTTCCTGCAGGATTGAACTTCATTGTATATATGGCACTCTGATGGCCCGTCAGCAACATGATTGGCGATTCCAAACTTGATGTCCGCTGTTTTCCATTTGGTCCAGGTGCTTGAGGAGTACTATATGGGACAGTAGACCATTCCATTGGCCTTGGACCAACTGTAGACAAAGCATTTTCACCCCCTGATGGAATAACTTCCATTTTGTCTTCTGCTTTCTCTAACCAGTGATAAATCTAATCTTTATGGCGTATATCCTGATATAAAAACTAAAGAAATTAGTCATCCATGTTAAATAAAGCAGGATGACATAACTTAAACTGATTATCATGACTACATCCTACATAGGCTATAATTTTTTCTCAGTCTTTCTGATACCTCATAAAGTCAATGGTTAAACAAGATAAAAGTAAAAAATCAAAACCATAATAAAGAAAAACAGGAAATCAACAACTAGACCGTGCTATCTTATTTTAGTTTTAATTTTTTTTCCCTAAACTGGTAGAATGTTGGAAGAACAGAATGTTGAACTTCCAATTTTCAACCAGTTTAGGGAAAAAAAATCCAAAAACTAAAAGTTAGTGCAGCCTTTCCCCCCACCCCCGCCCTTTTCTCTCTTTAAAAGTATGACTTTGAAAATGATCAAAATTCATCTATACTATGAATCTCCACCACGTCATGTCACAACCAATCTAAAGCATTGCGCATGCAAAGACAATGGAAAATGAGTAAAACTAAGCAATTGTTACAATCTGCACTCTTTTTTTTTGGGTGATGAGTTAATTATTCTTGCCAATGATGTTTAACGTTGCACTAGATGTATCAATTTGTTAAGCACTACAACAAAAACATTTTTGTATTGCATGGTCAACCCACAAAAATTGACAATCACCCATACAATTAAATATAGGCATAAATCATTATAAATAGAAATGATGATCTAGTTAGCAACAAAAGAAACTGAAAAGCATTTAGATTTGATCACATGCTTCAATCAAAGTTAACAAGGTGCGTGTTAAACTTTGATTAGTGCATACATGCAGTCAAAACTAAATGAATTGGGCCCTATTTAACTATAGTCATACAAAGTTTAAACATAAAAAATTAAAAATACTTCTACAGTGTTGATTACTATCATTGTTTTTATTTTTTTGGGTCCATGACGTACTATGTGTGAAACATTAATTTTTCTCAAGTTGCTTACTTACACCATTACACCTAGTAGGGGAATAAACAAAATCATAAGCACACAAAAGAAATGTTCATTCTTATCAATCCTAACAGTGCATGAGGAAAAGTTTTTTCTTTTTTATGTTTCACTATAATCATCCAGGGGATGACAAAACAAGGGTAAAAAAATTATTACCATGAGGTACAAGTACAATGTTGCTGATGGTCAAGGACTGACCATTTGCAATTTTTTTTTTTAATAATTTTTTTATAAGTAAACATCAATTGGTAAGAAAGAATGGATGAGGACTTAGGTTCCAATCTTACTAAATGATCAAATTAGTAAGATTTGCAGTCCCATTGCTTTGGGTGGCTTGGGGATAAGGAAGGTAAGACTTTTTAATGACGCTTTGCTTGGGAAGTGGCTATGGAGATTTGGGACGGAGAGGGCTGCCCTTTGGAGGCAAGTGATAGAGGTGAAATATGGCAGTGAATGGGGTGGCTGGTGTTCTAGGCCTGTTAATGGTCCATATGGTGTTGGCTTGTGGAAATATATTAGTCAGGGATGGCTTTCTTTTTCTCGCCACATTCTATATGATATTGGGGATGGGTCTAGGGTGAAATTTTGGCAAGACCATTGGTGTGGTGAGACTTCTCTTGCAGTCAGCTATCCTGAATTGTTTAGAGTTTGCCGAGACAAGGAGGTTAGTGTGGCTGAGCTTATGAAGCTTGATAATGGAGTCCTTTTTTGGGATGTAAGTTTCTTTAGGGGTGTGCATGCTCGGGAATTAGAGGCACTGGCTGGTTTCATGGATACCATTTATGGTGCTTCAATGAAAGGGTTTGGTGAGGATAAGATGTGCTGGAAACTTGATAGAGAGAAGGGCTTCCTGGTTAAAGACTATTATAGTCTCTTAGTGGGCTCTAATGACTATTGCTTTCCTTGGAAAAGTATTTGGAAACAGAAGATCCCTTCTCAAGTAGCTTTCTTTGTTTGGACTGATGCTTTGGGGAAGTGCTTAACAATTGACAATTTACGAAAAAGGAAGGTTTGGATATTGGATTGGTGCTACATGTGCAAGTGTAATGGTGAATCAGTTGATCATCTTTTTCTTCATTGTCCGGTTGCAATGGATATGTGGGCTATGGTGTTCGGATTGTTTGGAGTGAGCTAGGTTATGCCGCAATCTGTAGTGGGGCTTTTAGCATGTTGGCAAGGCAGATTTGGTTGTCATCAAAATGGGTATATATGGTTGATTGTTCCCCATTGCTTATTGTGGTGTCTTTGGAGAGAGAGAAATAGTAGGTGCTTTGAAGATAAGGAGAGATCAATATCAGACTAGAAGCTATTTTTCTTTAGAACTTTAATGGATTGGTTGGCAGCATTGCGGAACCAATCATTTTTATCTTTTCTTGATTTCCTAGATTCTTGTAATTTTTGTCCTTGATTGTTTGACCCCTTGTACACTCCCTGTGTACTAGGGGGCGCTCCCCTTTTTGATATCAATAAACTTATTACTTATCAAAAAGATTTGAACCTAAGATGTAGCCTAACAAATCCTACCCCTTTACTAAGGGGGAAAAAGGAAAGAGAACAATAATATACATAAACTCATGACTCATGAGCATGTAGACGTGTTTTTTTTTTTTTTTTGGTACATGAACACCCACCACCTACTTCTTAAAAAGTAGAGTAGATGCCACTTGAGCTAGAGCTCAATCCTCAATGGTATTACCTCCTTTTTATAAATCCTAAGACAATGATCAAAGAAGAATAAAACCAACACCATGAGGTAAGGGTAGAATGTGATAAAGATGTGAGATGGGACTGATTTAGATTTTCGTTCAAGCCTTACTAATTTCTTTAACTTAGTAAGATTTGGACCTAAAATCTACACTAACCATATCTTACCTCTTTACTAATAATGAAAAAAGAAAAAGAGAATACACGCTCATGTGCACCCAAAAACAGTATTCAGCTATATCAATTACTAGTTTGAAAATGTATTCTGGTTATTCCTGAGTTCATCATTCAACAAGACTAAATAGAGAGAGAAAGGAACTATTACGGTTATTAGACAACTGAGTATGTATACTCAGTCAACTGTTAGTTTAAAACTTTAAATACACTTGGTACACTCAAAGAATCCATTAGCTCTTTCTCTTTAGATTGATACTTTATTTTTCAGACATAAAACTCCATAAAACTTGTAAATTGTAGTAGTAATAAAATCCTAAGTCCCAGAATTAGGAACAAACATTCAATAAAAAAGTATATAAAATACCTGAATTTTGCATACCGAAAAGAAACTTTAATATGTATATTCCAATATACTTTTTTTTTTTTTTGGATAAGTAATAAAGATTCATGTATATTCCAATATCCTTTGCCGCATACAATTTAATTTTTCTTCTATTTCTTTATGTTTGTGTGTATAGTTAAGTTCCTACAACTCAATAACCCCAATTGCAATACTGTGGACCTAAGGGAAACCATTAAGGTAGAATTCCCAATGCAGTCAAACCAATTTTTCTAGGCAGTCAGAGCCACTTCCAGTAAAAAAGTCCCAACTTCTTATTAACTTTTGCTACTTTAGCTGCTTCCCAATGTAGTTGATACCCATTTTATCCTTTTTAACGATTTCCCCAAGGGCACCCATTAACATACTCCATTGTACAAATCTAGATATCCAGGCCATGTTTATAAAATAGAAGATTAAATAAACTGCATGCATCAAAATCTTTAGTAAAATTGGCGCTCTTTCAACCAAGGAATAAGGCTTCTCATGCAGTACCTAAGATTTAAAACTGAATAATTAAAATCATTTCTTTTTCATTTCTTTTTCCCAGTCTTCAAGCTAAACCCAATATACCTAATATTCAACCACTTTACTATCTTCCATGACCTAAACACTTTCTCAGCAACCAAACAGACAGCTAAAGCATTAAACCATCCCCTCACCCCCAAAAGAAATTCAAATAAACCACAAAAGGCTAATCCAATCTAAACTCCCCCAACCACTAAAAAAAGAAAAACAGACCAAAATCTTAACTTCCAAAAAGAATCAAACAATAAGGTAAATCAAGCTCAGTTATTGAGGTTCTAGGAAACCAAACAGCAGAGTAATACTTCTAAAGAAATGAAAATGTCAATTCATGGAATCAAACTAGCCAATATGATACCTAAGATTTAAACTAAATAATTAAAATTCCTTTTTTCCCAGTCTTCAAGCTAAACCCAGTATACCTAACATTCAACCACTTTACCTTCTTCCATGACCTAAACACTTTCTCAACAACCAAACAGACAGCTAAAAAGCCTTAAACCATTCCCATCCCCCAAAAGAAATTCAAATAAACTACAAAAAGCTAATCTAACCCGAACTCCCAAACACTAAAAACAGCGAAACAGAACAAAATCTTAACTTCCAAAAAGAATCAAACAATAAGGTAAATCAAGCTCGGTTATTGAGGTTCTCAGAAACCAAACGGCAGAGTAATACCTTTACAGAAAGGAAAATGTCAATTCATGGAATCGAACTAGCCAATATGATGACTAAGATTTAAAACTAAATCATCAAACTTCCCCTTTTTTTCCCAGTCTTCAAGCTAAACCCAGTATACCTAATATTCAACCATTTACTGTATCCATTACCAAAAACTTTCTCAGTAACCAAACAGACAGCTAAAGCATTAAACCATCCCCTCACCCCCAAAAGAAATTCAAATAAACCACAAAAAGCTAATCTAACCCGAACTCCCAAACACTAATAACAACGAAACAGACCAAAATCTTTAACTTCCCAAAATGAACAAAACAATAACAATAACAGCAGAGTAATACATATACAGAAATGAAAATGCCAATTCATGGAATCATAGCAGAGAAATATGACAGAAATTGTACGGAATTAGGGTTTTTGCAGAGAGAGAGAGAGTACCTGGTAGAGATTTGCGTGTTGAGCTTAAACCCTAGAGAGTTCTTTTTTTTTTCTCCGATAGTGAAGGAGATTTGGGATCTGACTCTATTTTAGAGTTTGGATCCCGGTTTAATATCTTTCATTGCACGTCGTCGTTTTGGTCCAAACTTACACTGTTTAGATTTTCTTTCTTGTATTTAATAGTGTGAAACTGTATATACAAATATTTTTGTCTTAATTTTTTGGGTAAATTGCAAAGTACACCCCTAATGTTTGAGGTTGCTTGGATTTTACACCCTGAAGTTTGAAAAATTAGATTTTACACCCTGAAGTTTACTTCCGTTAGCAAAATCAGCCCCTCCGTTAGTGGGTTGTTGACTTGTCCGTTAAGTGCCACATAAATTGATGAAGTGTACTAGTTGATTCAATTAAAATATGACATATGGACATAATAAATCCACATCAAATAAATTACTTAAAAACTTTAAATAAAATAAAATAAAAACTTTTTAAAAATAATTAAATAAAACCTTTTTTAAAATAAAATAATTAATTTCCTTGGCAACTATCGTGCTGGGTTTCTCATGGGAATTGTTCACTTTCTTTAATGTCTTCTTCCCTTCCATTAAACTTAAGCCTTTGTTGGTAGCCAGAGAAAATGTTAGAAAATGTTCATTCAGATTTTATGAACATCAAGAACTTCTCATACAGCAACAATCAAACCAACAAAATATCAATAAACCACAAACTGATGTGTTCATCAAAGACAGAGGGAGAGAGAGTGAAGAGGAGATTAAGCCAGCACAAGTCAACGGGGTCTCCACCACTGATGGCCGCCGATCTCTCTCTCTTTTTGTTTTATCCTTTCGTTGATTTGGTGATTAGGTTATGAAAGCTTGAGAATTTCATTTGGGTTTGGAAAATGAGGGCTTGTAGATCCGTGGGTTTTGATATGTGCCCTGTTGAAATTGTTTATGTGTTTTCGAATGGGTTTTTAATTTGAGTTGTAATTTTTTTAAGTGTTTGTTTGGATAGAAAATCTTGATTTCTTGAGAAAATTTTGAATGCCCAAAATATTGTATTTTAAGTATTTTGGTTGTTGGTTTTGCTCATTAATTTTTGTGTTGAGTTTCTTGGGAAAATTTTCTGTTTGGTTACTCAGAAAATGCTGGGATTTTTTTTTTTTTTTTCCTGTTTGTCTATGGCTGGATTCATTTAGATTTTTGCATCATGTTGTCATTTTTCAGTGTTTCTTTGGAAAGAGCTTCTTGATTTTCTTGGGGAAATTTCGAATAACCTGAAAATCAGAAATGCTATAAAAAAAAATATAGATTTATTTTAATTTGAGTTAAAGATATTAAATAGTTAATAACACATGTCACTATTTAATTGGTTCAACTAGCAAATGTCACAATATGATGTGGCACTTAACGGACACATCAGCAAACCACTAACAAAGGGTCTGATTTTGCTAACAGAAGTAAACTTCAGGGTGTAAAATCCAGTTTTTCAAACTTCAGGGTGTAAAATCCAAGCAACCCCAAACGTTAGGGGTATATTTTGCAATTTACCCTAATTTTTTTTGTTCGGCTTTTCACTCCACTAATTACTTTTTTTTTTTTAATCTCATAAAATAACTAAAATTTAAAATGAAAAAGAAAAAGAATATATAGGCACATGACATCTTGTTTGAATTTAGCCATAGTAATAGAGGGGAGGATTCTTTATTCCCAAATGATTGGTCAATGCTTAAGCCACATCAATTTAGATGGGTTGAGATGAAAAGTTAATAAGTTAACTTTTTACCTCAATAGTCACGATTTGAGGTGAAAAATCATTTTTAAGTTTTTTTTTTTTTTTTTTTTTAATCTTAGTCATCTATAACTATTTTACTCAATATGGATTCCTTATAGTTATAATGACTATCATTTAAAATGTGGAAACTAATTGGGATATTAAATGCGATTCGATCTAACTATCAAGATATAGTTGACAAGGTTAAGGGTTTGTTCAGAATGAAGGAGAAAAGAGAAGGCAGTAGACGGGAGGTGGTTGGAAGTCCCTCTCCCTCCATCCAAACATAGGGTAAGGGAAAACTAAAGAGTAGCGTCTATTATACACTACTTGTTATACACAATGTACACAAATTTTAGATTTTGAATTGAAATCATAACTTAAAGTCAATAACTATGAGTAGGACCAAGGTCACAACATGATTTTTAGTGTCTCGTTTTGCAAAGTACGATTCTAGTGTACAATAATGCTCAATCCCACAAAGCATAACATCAATAATAAATAAGACTACATTAAGAAAAATAACAAGGTGGAAATGTATGAATACAAATCCTCTTATATTCGAAATGTAAGTGAACATCTTGTTTAGCTTTTGAAATAATTTTTCATTATTGATATGCATATATATGCAAAGCTTGCTACAACAAGAGTTGCCAAGCATTTAAGTCTTGGAAATCCATAGCCTAATTATACAGACAGTTTGATAACTCCCGTAGAGTATCAGAAACAAAATAATAACAAGCATACAACTAAAACTCAATCAAATTAAAAGCATCGCAATTGCCAATAAATATTAATATAAAGAACAGTAATAACTCCTAGAAAGAACATGATGTATGATACTGAAAAGCTGGCATAGAAAACCACTTGATCTACTTCATACCATTTCCCATCACTTATGCTTGAGGATTTTGGCGGCATCCGAGGCAAATCATCTATACTAGTGCATTTTTTATCCAATGGTAGACCACAAAGAAAGGGATTTCCTTCATAGCTACTCTAGCTAAATGTTCCAAACTGTTGTTTCATTTCTGATGTCTTACCCGATAAGTTGTTATGAGCAACACTAACCACTGCTAGAAAATGGAGCTCAATAAGTGTTGGAGGGATTTGTCCACTCAAAAAGGTCCAAGCTTTCTAATTCAACCAAGTTTGAGAATGTTTGTGGAATGGAATCGGTCAATTGATTGTGAGACAAGTTCTATGCTCGAACTGAAGAAAGTTTCCTAAGCTCAAGTGGGATTTCACCTGTTAAGTTGTTACAAGACAAGTCCAATCCAGACATGTAATTTAGAATGTTATCCTTGTAAGAGCTAAGCAAGTTTTTGGTAATGAAGTTAACTTCTTCCGTTGATTTATAGTCATCAAAAACTACTAGGAGGCATACTATCCTCCGAGACACTTCCATATTTCGTGGATGTCATAATTATTACATAATTAGGGCTGAACTCATAAGAATGATTCTTCCCAAAAATAATGTCTTGAAAGCAATGAGAAATGGACCCAGAAAAGAAGTTGCTAGAGAGATCCATTAGGCTTATTTTGACCAACTGACATAAATTTGTTGGAATAGTTCCACTTAACCGGTTTTTTCTTAGTAAAATAATTTTCAAGCTAGAAAGTTTACCAATTGCACTTGGAATGTTGCCGGACAACTTGTTGTGACTAATATCCAATGACAAAAGACCTGACACATTTAGAAAAGCTTTTGGTATTGATCCTAAAAAGAAGTTTTCCTCCAAATGTATGTGATTAAGAGATCCCTTGTGTGACCATGAAGGTAAAGACCCTGAAAAAAGGTTATGAGAAAGGTCTAGAAAGATCAATGAAATTGTTTCACAAGAAACTTGACCATTAAAAAATTTATCCCGCAAGAGTAGTAGAGTAAGCTTTGTTTGGTGACATATCCAACTGGCAATCTTACCAACCATGTAATTATTGCTGACATCCAAGAAACTTTGGGAACCAGAGCATTTGGATAACACATTTGACAAACTTCCAGAGAACTTATTGTCATTTATTCTCAATACCTCTAAATTGGTTAAGTTAAAATTGCTTGAAAATAAATGTCCATGGAAATAATTATAAGATAACTTCAAAACCAGCAATTTTAAGCAACCTGCAAGCAATTCCTTTGGTACTTCTCCTGAGAAGTTGTTGAAGGACACGTCTAATACATCCAAGAGACTCATGTTACCAATTGAGTGTGGGAGACAACCTTCAAAATTGATTTTCGATAAGTCTAGATATGATATGTTGGGTAGGACATTTCCTATATTTCCTTGAAGCTGTCCAATGAGCTGATTGTCCGACATCCATCCAACTAGCAAAGTCAAGATTGAGTGGTACATGGAAATGACCTGAGAAAGAGTTATTCTTAAGAGAGACAAATACTAGCCTTGTGTTGTTCTCAAGCAACCAACTAGGGAATGGTCCTTTCAATTGCTTGTGAGAGAGATCAAGCACTCTGAAGTTGTGCTGGTGAAAGAGGAATGTTGGCATTTGATTGGAGAGCTTGTTCAGAGTACAATTATATAGCACAAGGAACTCCAACTGAAACAAAGGTACCCACCTTGAATTTTCTGTTTCTATATCAAGCTTCTTGCTATCACATATAATTTGAATGAATTCAAGCTTGGAGTGATTAGCAAATGTGTCAAATGAGAATTAACCCTCAAAAAGATTATAACTGAGATCTATATGCTTAAGAGGTGTGAGGCCAGCTATTAAAGATGAAATGTTCCCTTTGAAATGGTTCTTTGAGAGATCTAACAGTTGAAGAGATGTCAAATTTTTCAAGCAATGAGGAAGGGTCCCTTCAAAAGAATTCCTACTAAGATCTAACTCTTCAAGTTTCTTCAATTCACATAAACCTGCAAAAATAGAAATAACTTAAGAGAAAAATGCTAAAACTATTACCAATGTTACTACAAAAAGCTTAAAATTTACATGATAATGAATATGATTGGTAATTTGGTATCATCTCAATAACATAATATATAAAATGTTTTGAATAACATAGAATTCTAAGACTAGTAATACATCAATTTATAAGTTTTGACATAATTTTCTTCGATTTACTTATGGTTGGATGGCACTTCCTAGTGTACTGCAATGAGGATAGGAATACATCTTTACATAAAATCTTGATGAAATACTTGCCTTGAGTTGGTAAAGAGCCAGTAAGATAATTACTGGACAATAATAAAGATCTGAGAGAGGATAATGCCCCTATAGAATGAGGAAGATTTCCAGTAAATCCATTCCAACTTAAATCTAAAATCTCCAACTATCAAAAGCTTCAAAAGCTACATACACAAAAATAAAATAAATATTATTTGTGTTGAGAAGATATCTTTATTGACATAGTTGTGTTTGTGTGTGTATATAAAGATTGTTTTAATGGCATGCGCAACCAAAGGCAATTTAACCATATGATTCAATAAAAAGAAAATTTATTACATTGAATCGGTAATGAACCATTGAAAGCCTTGCCCCCCAAAATGAAGATCTCCAAGGTTCTTAGACTTGCAAGATCTGTAACAATCAAGGGAGTTAATACTGTACCGAAGGCTGTACTGGTTTGGCCAGCGGTACGATATATTTTGGATACCGGTCAATACCGTTGTACCATTTCGGGTTTACCGCTATTTTTTATATTTATAAATAAATATATATATATATATATATGTATGTATGTGTGTGTATATATATTATAATAAATATAAAATTTTACCATAAAACATATTCTCAATTCAGAACTAATTATTCATAGTTTTAGACTTTAGTATCAATTAAAAGAAAAAAAAAAACACAATATAAAAAATAGAAAGCTTAAAAGTTACCATTGCATACTAAGAAAACAAATAATACTAATAAGTTAATGCAAATAAGTTATCATTCTGCCTTAACAAAAATTCAAAAATTACAAAACTTAAAAAATAAAAATAAAAAACATTTTTCAGTACCGGCCAGTACGCCCGGTACCGGCCGGTATTGCCCGAAATTGGCCGGTATGGCCGGTACATGGCTGGTACGGCCAGTATTTAAACCGATACGAAATGTTAATGTTTCGATACCGGTACGGTACATACCAGCCGGTACGGCCGGTACTGGTACGGTATTAACTTCCTTGATAGCAACATAAATGTAACATATTTAGAATAAAAAAGGTATTATATATAAGAAAATCTATACATACAAAAGTGACATTAATGGTGAGCCCAAATGATGTGGTAAATTGTTAACAGTATGTGAAAAAGTTATGTCAATGGTGAGTTCAAATGAAAACTAATACAATAAAAGTTTGTCAACTTAACTGTTGTGAAAAAATGTTTGAAATATTTTTTGTATGTAATATTGCTTGTTGTTATATATTGCAATGCAAGAGAGTAAAAAACAATGCTCATGTAAGTTAAAACTGCATCAAATTTTAATAAACCTTATATAGCAAAGCATTCTGATTTAACTGAGTGTAGAAACCAATAGAGTTTGAGTGATGGTAGAGATTTATTACACGTGTTATAAATTGATTTTACAATTAGCATGAAGATTTTTACAACATACCGAGATCCAATTTTCATTATAATACATACATGATATACTATAATATCAACACAAATAAACCAATTCAATTGCTGGATAAAAAAATATGAAACTAAAATTAGCATCCTTAGTTTTCAAATAGTTGGAAGAAATATTTGTATAACCAACTATCCATTGGCTGGCATACGATTCTATACAAATCATAAGAAACAATAACAGGGATAAATTATACCTTCATTCCCAATCCAACCTTCAAACTCATTCATGGATAAATTTAGACTTTTAGTTCATTGAAAACATCAAATAAAGAAATGTTCAAGAACCACATTGTATGATTTGTTTCCAAGTAATTAATGTAATTATCCTTGTTGTAGGGTCTCGATTTGGGGTCCAGGCCCAACAATTAGGCGGTTCCGGCCCAAGGAGCCCTAGACAATGAATTTGTAGAGGGTGGGTTACAGAACTGGGTTTTGGTGTGTGAATGACCACCATCAAGGTATTTCCCATGGGCCAAATTTAACAGAGAGAATTAGTCCTCGGCAGAATCCGAGGAGCTTTTCTTGGTGCTTCCGGTGTGTTGGGGGTTCCCCCCTCCCCTTTTCTTTCTCTTTACTCCCCTTTTTATAGTCATTTTCCTCCTCCTGGCTGGGGTCCCTAAGGTAGGTACTTGTCCCATCCGCCCCTACCTCCAGTTATTGGGAGTGGTTGTAAGGACAGAGAAGTATAGCTGTGTCAGACACAAGGCACTGAATACAATAAAGGCTGCCTTCTCTTAGACGCTTCCGTTCTATCTGTTGTCTATCTCTACTTTCGTGCTTTCCCTACCCTGTGGAACGATTTGGAGTCTCGCCACCGGTGATCTGTTACCTCTTTTACCCTAGGCTATATCCATCCAAGGAGGATTTTTCCATGTCCGAGGAGGGGTTTTTCCATGGATTGGGCCCCTGGCTCAGTATAGATATTAGAATGGCTGATAGACCCATCCTCTCTTCTTCAAAGCAACCTCTGTGACCATGGATTTGAATTTGAACTATCAAACCCCACATTAAGCACTTCACTAGTATAGGCCACTCCATTATGAAAATGTAGAAGTAATAGTGAAATGTGTTAACGCTCCTATGTAAGCTCATTGCTATACCAGTTTTTATACTAGGTAGGAGAATGAGTCAAGTCAATGGTGGAATTGGTGTGGTAAAGGTACCAAGGCCCACAAGTTTGAGGTAAACAATTGGAACCGATTGAGATAGATTAGACCCTGACCTTGACCCAAGCAGAGCTGAAATATTAAGATTTTGGATCTGATTATTGTCCGAAGAAAAAGAAACTAATTCCTTATAGAACAATTTAATTTATTTATTCATGTATTCTCTTCCTACAGGATTGTGAGAGGGCTAACAAATGTGCAGGCATGCTTGCAAGTTGTAAGAATGGGTTGCTTCCAATTTGAACCTTGTATCATTTTAGATGAATCTTGCTTATCAAAAAATAAAATAAAATAAGTTTTATAATGAATAAATATATATCATTGATAAAATAAATAATAAAAAAAGGGAGAAGGGCCCAGCAGGCACATCTCCATCTTCTGGGAAAAAAAATCAAGGACAGAAGAGAGAAGGTGAGAAAGTGCTAATTCCAATTACAAAAGACGGCCCAAGGGGCAAGATTGTAACCAAAGAAATTAACCTCCTATTTTACAAACAAAAATAGTAAACAACTAGACCCAAATTAGATTGAAGAGGGATTAAAAATGAATTATTGTGTTGCATAATTCAATTAATTAGTAAAGTGAGCTAGAGAGAAGTTAAAAAAAAAAAAAAAAAAAAAAAAAAAAAAAGACCATTTCTTGAGGCAATTTTAGAAGATTTGAAGCTTTGAATTTTGAAGAACTAAACCCTAGAATGCTAGGAGAGATTATTATTCCAAATGTACTAAACAATTGTTGGAGAAAATTTCACTCTGGGGAAGTGGAAACCGATGAGTTTCTCGAATGGTGATCATATGCTTCAAAAGCCAGTGATAAGTGATTCCAAACTTCAAAAGAAGTGAGATCAATTCTGTCTCATTAACCTTTTAATTAATGATCTCTACTGCACGAGACTTAAGTTTGGAGTTTCAATTGATTGTACTATCCCTTGAGATTTACGTAATATTCATGGTCAATATGTAAAATTTTTGCCTAGAGTTATTAGATTGAAGACAATATTCTTAATTCTAACCTTTCATTAAAAAGAAAAAAAAAAAGAAAAAAGAAAAAAAGAGAATTATTAATCCAAGGCTTTCCATGCTCTAAAGATGAAATGATCCAAATGTCTACATAAATTTTGATCATATCTCTCCTTTCTTAATTCGCTGATTTTAAAATTTTACTTTTCTTCACTGTAAGTCTGTAATAATAATAATAGCCTTATTTAACACCCAATCTAATGAATTGCAGGTATACACACGTGACTAAAAAACAATAAACAATAAACAATATTCCACTGTTAAATAGTAAATGTCTCTTTTTTTCTTTTCTTTTTTTGAGAGAGAGCTTCAACTTATGACTCTCCTGATGATAGCTCTTTATTATCAGACCAAGATACAAATCAGTTTTTGGTGTAAACGAGAATTGAACCTCAGATCTCTTATACAACCATCAGAGATTTTACTAATAAATGCCTCTTGGCTAGTCTCAACTCCCCCAAATAGATGGTCAAATAATATGAGAATGACAATAATTACTAGATGGTGTTTTTTTTTTTTTTGGATAGACTATACGGTGGCTTTTGGATTACAAGTTAAATTACATTTTGACTGCTCCCATTTACAGTCTTACCTCTTGGCTACTAATACTTTCTAGGGGGTAAAGATGTGACTGTAAATGTAATATAAATGAGGGGCGTGATTCAATAATCACAGTTTTACTAGATCAAACTATCTGTCTTGGGAGTTAATTCTAAGCGCTCATAACATAAGAGACTCGATTTGTTTACAAGTAATTTTTATCAGACCACATTGTTAATTTTAACCTATAATATTTTAAATTATTATGAATTTGATGATTTTATGAATAAATTTTTTTATATAAGATAAAAATTTTATTCTAACTTAATCTAAGTATATATACATATAAAACTCCCTCCTAGAGTGACCATTACATCAATGATACACGATGGTATTGCAACATTGTTAATACATACATTTTGGACCATAAGCTTCTTTTCTCTTTTTGCCATGTATATATAGCTTTCTTTCCATCATTGCAAAATAAAAAAATAAAAAAAAATTTATTTGACACCCAAGCCTATGAGTTGTAGGTATATTTTTTTGATGGAGATGAGTTGTAGGTATATTTGACTACAAACGATTTTTCCAATTTCTAAGCAAATGGTAGATGCCTCTTGGTTAGTCTTGACACTTCCAAAATAATGGTCAAATCATATTAAGAATGATGGCGATAACCATAAGTTGGCCTTTGGGTTTCAACAAGTTAAGTTACTTTTGAAAAAAAAAATTAGAAAAAAGAAAAAGAAAGACTGGAGGAGGAAAAAAAAGGGTTAATTTACTTCAGACTTTAGCTTCTCACAGTTATTCATTCTCTCATGGTTACTCATAACTTCTTGAAAGGGATTCAATGCATTTGGTTTAATATTGTTATCAAAGTGGTCATATGAATGCAACTTATTTATCGTAAATGTGACTAGAAAATATAAACAACTACGGGTATGATTCAATAGTTACATTTCTATTAATATATATATATATATATATATAGAAATGGGTTCAAGTTACACCTGGTGTAACTCTAAAGAGCTACACCTGGTATAACTCTAAAGAGCTACACATTTTTTAAACCATTGGATTTAAGTAGATCCAACGGTAAAAAAAGACACTCATTAATGGTAATATTTAGATTATGATCTCATTAATTATTCTTTATTTATTACATTCCATACCTATCTCTAAACCTAAAAAAGAGTATACGTCTCTCTCTCTTTCTCCTCCACTGCTCTTCCACCGCTCTTCCACCTCCATGGCTAGGTTGCCAGCAGAAAGAAAAAAAAAAAGCCACAGCCGCTGGACGCACAATTGGAATTTCTGATCACCACACTTGGCTTGGGCCTTAGGTTTATTCAAAAGGAACTGATAATTTCACATATTTTGTAGCCTATAAGGCCCATACGCGACTGAACTAGTGCTACATATATGATTATTGGAATGTAAACTCGTCCACTACAAAATTTTGAAGATGATCAGTACTAATGCGAATACCACAATACCAAGTTACTAACTAAATTGACTAACATATTGGTCCATAAAATTTTTCTCCTACATGTGCTTTTGCTATGTTTCCTTTCGTAATTAAGCAAAATTGAAAAGAATATCCAGAGCCTAGACCAGTAGTTTTTGCTTGTTAGGTGACAAATCCACCAAGTCCTTTTCAGTGTAACACTAAATTAAGTCGTTATTTGAGTTGTTATACTAGATATGTCACACTTTCCCAACCTTTTTATTTTTATTTTTTGGGTTGCTGAAGTCTGAATTCTGAACAAACAAATATAAGAACAAAAACCTTTTGGGGAATAATACATTTAATAATAAGGTTTAATTTTTTATTAGGTGGACCATAAAATACATTTAATAATAAGGTTTTATTTTTTATTTGTTCATGTTGATGAGGCAAGGAGCATGCTGGTGAGATTGGAATTAAGAGAAAGGCAGTGGAATTGATTTGGGGAAAATCAATGGAGGAGAAAGAGAGAGCAGAGAAAAACGTGAACTATGGAGGAGAGAGAGAGAAAAACATAGACCATTTTTTTGGGTTTAGAGATAGGTATGGAATGTAATAAATAAAGGATAATTAATGAGATACTAATTAGAATATTAGTATTAATGAGTGTCTTTTTTGACCATTGGATCTACTTAAATCCAATGGTTTAAAAAATGTGTAACTCTTTAGAGTTACACTAGGTGTAACTTGAACCCATCTCATATATATATATATATATATATATAGTTACATTTCAATTCTACCCAAAAATTAAAAAATAAAAAGTTACATTTCAATTGGACCACCATTGGGCCCATTCACATGATTATTTTGATAATTACCTACTTTATGTGAGACAAGGAGATTGCACAAATGGGAGAATTCTCAATTGGTTATCTCTCAAAGGGCACTATAATTATCTACACACCACATTAGGGAATTAAAAAAAAAAAAAAGGGATATATTTTTAATTTGATCGACCAACTATTAGGAAAAATTCTACTTGTCGTATTAATTATTAATTATGTCCCTTATCTTTTTAAAATGAACTCAATTTCTGCAGTTAAGAGCTTTATAACTCAAAAAAAAAAATTGTAAATAACAAATTATTTAAAATAAAAAAAAATTCAATTTTGCATCTTCCTAAATCTCTATATTAATTGTGTTAATCTGCATCTTATTTTATATAATAAAATTGAGTTGATTTTGAAAATCAAGGCATGAAATTAACACTATAAATAATTATAAGTGATTAGAAATTTAACCTCAAAATCTTATAAAACTCTATTTGGTCAAATTATGCAATCCAAATTTTGATTGTTTCTTTCAAATAAATTAATCATTTTACATATTTTAATTAATTTAGGAGTCAAAATGGTACATGCTCGCACATCAGTCCGGTTTCAAAGAGCTCTATACATTCTCTTAGAACCACCAAAAAAAAAAAAAAAAATTCATTTGGGTCAAACTCAAACCACTTATTAGAAGTAGATTTCAATTAGTTCAATTGGTAAAGTTTTTTATGGTTAAATAAGAGATTTGGGGTTTGATCTCTACCTACACCAAAAATTGATTGGTGTTTTAGTTTGATAATAAATAACTATCATTAAGAGTAGACATTATAAGTTGAAACTCTCTTAAACAAAAATAATCATTAGAAAATCCCAAAACGACATCGTTTTATTTAAATAAACTGTGTTACATATTTTAATACCAGTCGCTTTCAAATTCCAACACGTAAAACGTCATTATAAAAAGAACTTTTAGAAAGTAGCAAACACAACCCAAAACGGCAAAAAACACAACCCCAAAAAAATTCAAAATTTTAGGTACCGAAAAGGCCCTCGATATTTTTCAATAATCCCCATCATGTCCCTAGACTCAGTCTCTCTTCCTCCTTCGACTAGCAGAGACTGGTTTTTTCCCACTCCACCGAAATACCCAAAATGCCCTCGCAAATTCACCGCAAACCCCAAAGCTCCTTCCCATATTTCCCTCCTCCTCCTCCTCCTCCTCCCAAAACGCCGTCGTTCCGAGACGTTTCGGAAACCGCACCGACGCCGTATCGGGATTTCAAGTATGCGAGGACTCGCCGGAGAGTCGACGTATCTCAACGGAGCCAGAGGAGTAAGGTTTCCGAAGAGTCTAACGGCGCCGTTTCGGGACCGAAGCCAGAAGTTTCGGCCGTTTCGGCGAAAATTGAGGACGTTTCGGCGGTGAAGAAAGTGAGTAAAATTATCGGGGTTTCGGTTCGGGACTTGAAAAATCGGTGGTACATGGCGGTCTCAGTAGCTGTACTTCTCTCTCTCTCTCTCTCTCTCTCTAACATTGCAATGAAATTTTAGTTTATCATTTTTATTTTTTATTTTTCTATTAATTTTGTTAATTTTTGTGTATTAATTTTGAATTTTTAATAATCTCTCTCTCAATTGTATGGCTAACAAACGTGTATGTGTGTGTGTGTGTGTGTGTGTGTGTGAGTGTAGGTTTTGATAACAGTGTTTTCTTCATTGCTGTACAAGAATTTCTCATTACAGAACCAAGTCAATGAGCTTCAGGTACATGAAAGTTTGTTTCAAACTTTAATCAATTTTTATTTTTTAAATTAAAAGCTGGTTTGGCTTGTATTTCTATTTTTGTTGCTTTTACTATTATGATGGATTATTGATTGTTTTAGTTGAAGCGGTTTTTAATACATTTCATAGAAGTAGTTAAAAAGGACTGGTTGATTAAGGTAGTAACAAAGACTATGACTTTAGATTAAGAATAGAATGGTGGTACAAAATACATGTGGCCACCAATTACACTATTTTGTTGAGGATGTATAGCTGACCCTAAAAAATTTGGGACTCAGGTTGTCGTTTTAATTCATTTTGTAAATGAGCTATAGCTCAACTATCTCTTCCTTCTTCCATTATATCGGTTGTAGGGTGAGGTCATGGGTTTACTACCAACAGGTGCTTGTGAAAATACTTGATCTAAAGGAAGCACAGAGACAGACACTGGTACAGGTACGGGTACGGGTATGGACACAAGTACTACACAGTGACACGAGCAAATTTTGAAAAATTAAAACATGAAATGGCCGGTATGACATTGGTATGAAACGGGTACAACTCAGATATGACACCCTAAACGAAGTGTCCGTGCTTCCTCGGCATGAATTTAGGAACGCGCAAGCATGGTGAGCTGGACTGAGTGAAGTTTTTATGTTCTCTTGTATTGTTAAAGTTGGAGTTAGATAGAATTTAGGTTGAGCTTGAGCTCAGGCTTAGCTAACAGATTTAAGTTTTGTTCATATGTAGAGCCATGCTTGGACTTGTTCATGAGCCAAATGTTTATCCTAGTGACCTAATCCAGTAGTTACTGCTTTAAAACAAAATCATTTGTGATACCATAATGCCTTTAAAAGCTTTTTCCACCTTTTAGTGTTTTGTCATGGTTTTATGTTCTCATGATGATTACTTCATTTGGTAAGACCTGAATAAGCCTAGGTTGGCATTGCATAATCTTGGATTATTAAGCGATCAAATTTCACACCTGCTTAAGATTAATTTGTATATTTGTGATAAAGCCTGAAGGAGCTACTACTATTCAATGGTCTGCGATCTTGTTTAAAAATACTTCTGCATGATTTGTTTTTGGGTTAGCAGTGACTTGAATTTGTTGTCTATGTTTTGGCTGGGACCTATTAATTTTGTGTGTTATTTATAAAGTAAAATCTTAATGATTGGAACTAGTTTCTGCTTACAGGACCAGATCTCCAATTGCAATATCTCTATAGGTGCTACCAACTCCATTGAACAGGAGATTGATCATCTTCCAAGCAAAAACTTGAAAATTTTAGCTCTCATTCTCTCTATCACACTTTTATCTGTCCCTTTTCTGATTTTCAAGTATGTTGATTATGTCTCTAAGTCAAGATCATTGGACAATATTTCAGAAGAAGTTTCTCTTAACAAACAACTAGCATATTGGGTGGATTTGTTTTTATCGGTACACCCATATGCTAAGCCATTGGGTTTGTTAGTTGCAACTCTATTACTTATATGTCTTGGGGGGTTGGCACTCCATGGAGTGACTGATGGTAGCTTAGCAGAATGTCTTTGGTTATCTTGGACATATGTAGCTGATTCTGGCAACCATGCTGACTCTGAAGGTATTGGTTGGAAACTAGTTTCAGTTTCCATTAGCTTTGGTGGGATGCTTATATTTGCAATGATGCTTGGACTTGTTTCTGATGCAGTTTCTGAGAAGCTTGACTCATTGAGGAAAGGAAGAAGTGAGGTGGTCGAAAAAAGCCACACTTTGATACTTGGGTGGAGTGATAAATTGGTAAGATTTGGATTCCACCAGCTCATTGTATGAAGACATCTCACTCTGTTTCTTTCTTTCTACGCTTAAATTTTCCCGTTGCTAATGATGCCATTGTGCACTCAGGGATCACTGCTTAATCAACTTGCTATAGCCAATGAGAGTTTGGGAGGAGGAATTGTTGTTGTGATGGCCGAGCGAGACAAAGAGGAAATGGAACTTGACATTGCTAAGATGGAATTCAATTTTAAAGGAACATCAGTGATATGCCGAAGTGGGAGCCCTCTGATTCTAGCTGACCTGAAAAAGGTCTACCTACTTTGGTTGTTCAACATATTAGCCTTATCATATTACTAGTTTCTGGTTATGTATCCCATTCTGTAAGTTTGCTGACTGATCTCAATCCACTGGCAAAGTTGGATCATTAAAGAGATCATTGGTTGGAATGCAGTATACTAACTTCTGCCTAAGTGTTCGTAACTCTCCAATAAATCTACTAAAGACTTTTGGCAAAAGAGTTTACAGATTTCCACAAAATACATAACTTTTAATGACTTTTATGTCTGTTAATATATAATTCTTATTTTGAGTTCATTTTAGATTTATGTTTATCCTTTTTTGTGCTCTCTCTCTCTCTCTCTCTTCTTTTTTTTGGGGGGGGGGGGGGGAATGAAGTCATTATTTTCTTATCAGTCCAAAGTGAATTGAATAAATAAGTATAACCATTCCCCCCCCCCCCCCCTCTTCACCCTCCAAAAAAAAGTCCAAAAACTGAAAGTCAATTTGAAAATATAAATTAGTTATTCCACAAACTTTTTTACTACTCTGTGATTTTAGCTTCTCTGCCCCCAGTGTCAAGTCTGTTGAGCAGTTATTTTTACATAACAGTTGTTTTAATTTTAGATGTACAATATACTGCAGCCTCATTGAACTAATTATTCTTTGTTGGATAAGAGCTACTTGATGATAAGACCAATGTAAGCTTCATGAATTTTGCTGACAACTTTTGCTTCATAGGTATCTGTCTCCAAGGCCCGTGCGATCATTGTCCTTGCTGAAGATGGAAATGCTGACCAGGTCTTCTTGAGTGACAACATTGATATTTTTTGGTTGATATGAGACAAGGTTAAATTGCTATTAACTCACATTTGATCTGATACAGAGTGATGCTCGTGCACTTAGAACAGTTTTAAGTCTAGCCGGAGTTAAGGAAGGGCTTCGAGGACACATAGTTGTGGAACTTAGTGATCTTGACAACAAGGTCCTTGTTAAACTTGTTGGCGGAGATCCTGTACAAACTGTTGTGGCTCATGATGTAATTGGTCGTTTGATGATTCAATGTGCTCGGCAGCCAGGACTTGCACAGGTTAATTTCCATTACTCTATACCCTTTAACATTATTTTGATAGTTTCTTAATGTTAATTTAGTATTTCTTTTTTATATTACTAGTTATTTGAGTTTCATTTACTGCCCTGTATCATCATATTATGCAAATTAAGTTCTATAATAAGATTCATTTAATTCCTAGTATGGGATGTCTATACTTTTTTCCCCTGATGGGTTGTTGTCTGTGGCAGATCTGGGAAGATATTCTTGGGTTTGAAAATTGTGAGTTCTACATCAAGAGATGGCCACAGTTGGATGGCATGCAATTTGAGGATGTCTTAATTAGTTTTCCTGATGCCATTCCTTGTGGAGTCAAGATTGCATCATATAGTGGTAAAATTGTTCTTAATCCTGAGGATTCCTATGTCCTACAAGAAGGCGATGAAGTTCTTGTTATAGCTGAGGATGATGACACCTATTCTCCAGCAGCACTGCCTACGGTGCTTACATTTTCCTTGGAACATATAGATTTCAAATAAATTGCTTGATATTCTGCTAGTTTGTTTTAATTGTTTTTGTTTAGTGGCATAGTTGAGGTATTTTGTTGTGGGAGACTTAGTTTACTCCACTTACCATGCACACACACACACAAGAAAAAGAAATACTTTGATTACTTTTTGTCCACATCAGGTGATATTCAGACCCTTCAATTGAAAAGGGAAAGGAAGCAACAAATATAGGCTTAGAAAAAAGTAACTGTCTGAATTAGGAAAACATTTCTATGACTTGGCTAGGAGCAAATATAGGCTATATAGTTGATTTAGTAGTCAACATTACAAGAAGCCAATGATCAATATCTCTTGGGGAAATACAGATCTGCGTCAGCATATTGCAGAATTTTCTATTGTATTGAAATATATGCTTTTCTAGTGTTCAAGTGAAATTGTCCATTGGACTGCACTGGACAACTTTGCTAATATTTTTTCATTGATAATTTGAGTGTTACTTGCATTTGGCTAGATGTTAGGTTCAAATTATATTGATTTAAATATTTATTTCTCCCTCATAAACTTCAGTCCTTTGGTTATTGGCTGATCTTTTCCTCTAAAAAGGATTTCCTAGACATAAATGTTCAGTGTACATGCAAGAAAGATAAATATTGCAACAATATAATTGTAGCTTCACTAAGAGGTTTTACTATTTATATGTTGTGCATGTTTGTTTGTTGCCAATGAGCTTTAGTTCAAATGGCACTTCCTCTTTTTGCAAGAGTTGACTGCGGGTAAGGTTTTGAGTTCAAAACCCACTAGATGTGTGTGTAACTTATCAATTATAAAAAAGCAATTGTCCGTTTTTGTTGTTATATTCCATAAAATTGAGATGCCAATGCTTATACCATCACAATAACCTAATCAAATTAGACAGGTCTACCACCTAATAGGAAATAAAGAGTTGTTGAATGCACTTGAAGGTTTAAACAAACCCATCTACTTGACCAATTGAATTTTTTAATCATGTGGGTTGTCCCTACTTGATCTCTTAAGTCTTAAGTGGCGTGCAATGCTGTGGGATCTGTCAACCTATGTATGCCTTGATTGTGTATCGTATACACAACTGTACTTTGATGATGGTGCCCATTGTTAATGCAGAGGTAGTCATTTCCATTTTGCTAAATTTGATTTGACAAACTAAATACAGTAGGAAATAGAGTAAGTGTAATGTTTTTGGGACCAAATGACATCTCTCTCATAACTGACAATTGGTGGAGGGTGAAGTCATAACTTCAATCTAATACGAGAGCATGATTTGTGTTTTCCTGTTAAATTATAGTTAATAAGTCACAGTTAGGCCAATCAAACTAATATAAATAAATATAAAATAAAAAATAAATAAAAGATCTTCTAATTTGTGCACATTGGAATGATGCCTACCATGGAGTTTAAGTGAATGAGGCATACCATAATTAAAACTTACAAAAGCATGATCAATCTGATCGTTCAGGTCAAAGAAGCATCATTCAAAAACATTGCCCAACCAGCAAGAAAGTCATAGAAGATTCTACTTTGTGGATGGAGAAGGGACATTGATGATATGATTATGGTAAGTTATTTCTACTGAAGCCCCTAATTCCATCTTCTTTTGGCCTGAATGCTGCAGGTTTGGAGAGGAAGTCTACCCAAAGATTTTTTTGTTCCAAAATCTACAGAAAAGATACTTTTATGTAGTTGGCGACGAGATATGGAAGATATGATTATGGTAATGTGACACGAAAATCTGCAATCATGCTCCCAATACTTCTTGGGCCCAGTTCTTGGTATAAACGAAATGGTGGTAATCAAATCAAAAACTTTTTTTCTTTTTAAAATTTTTTTATTTTAATCTTCGTAACCAGGACACTTGTAAATTAGTTTTTACTAGCTTTCCCTGTCTTCACTTGCCATATCTGCTTTGGCGCTACAGTAGAACAATTGAAATACTCAACTTTCATTTATTCGTCAATGTTTTAAGGTATTGGATGCGTTTCTAGCACCTGGTTCAGAGCTTTGGATGTTCAATGATGTTCTTGGAAAGGAGAGGGAGAAGAAGCTTACTGATGGTGGACTTGACATAAACCGATTGGTGAATATATCCTTGGTTCATCGCGAGGGAAATGCTGTAATACGGCGTCATTTAGAAAGCCTTCCCCTGCAATCTTTTGATTCAGTAAGTAGCATTAAATTTTAGCTTCTCCTCTATAAACATTTGCACTAGGGTGGCATTCAGGAACAATTTTCATAGTTAATGAGATTGAGGACTTGTGATTCTTGTGGAAGTATTGGCACCACCAACTGGATCTCCCATGGGAAAAAACTAACTGGATTAATGTAACCATGTCAGTGGTCTACGGCATACCTCTCCTGAACAGTGCCATAATTTTACCTTCTTAATGTAGTAAATCAGGCTGTGAGAATCATAAATTAGGTTTATGATATTTTGATGTAGTTTCTGGTCTTTACAGGTCTTGATTCTGGCTGATGAATCTGTGGAAGATTCTGCAATTCAAGCTGATTCCAGATCTCTTGCCACATTACTATTAATTTGTGACATTCAGGTAGTTTCCTTAAAATTTGATCTTCTAATGGACCTTTGTGAACCTTATTAAGATCGTTACCTCTTTTGCATTATTTCTTCTACTTTAATATTTCCTATTAGAGTGTTCCATTTTAGTAATGAGTAATTCTGATTATGATGATCAATTCTACTTATATCTATCTGCTTATCCATCAGCTTTAAACTTAGCTCTTCAAATTTTGTTCCTAATATCACCCATCTCAATGCTTTCTATACTTTGGATGTTTTGGCATTATCTCTAGACCAACAATGGACTCAAGAATCAGATTAGATTTCAAATATTCTATAAACTTTTTCCAATACTTGTATAGAATTTGTTGGATAATGTTGGCTTATGTTCCTTTGTCCATAATTTGAGACTAAGAGTAGGCCAGGATTTGAAATAGATGCTTTTTTCTTTATTGCACTATTGAGATTAGTGTTAGACAGTATATCACAGTGCTTGCCAATGAGATTGAGTTATGATTCATCTCTCACCCTTTCATCAATTCTGAGCAAATTTTTTTTTCCAGGCAAAACGTCTCCCATTCAGAGACACTCAAGTTCATAGAGGAAGCTTCTCACAAGGGTCCTGGATAGGAGATATGCAGCAAGCTTCAGATAAATCAGTTATAATCAGTGAAATTCTGGATCCAAGGACAAAAAATTTATTATCCATGTCAAAGATCAGCGATTATGTTTTATCAAATGAGCTTGTCAGCATGGCACTGGCCATGGTTGCAGAGGATTGACAAATAAATGATGTATTAGAAGAGCTCTTTGCTGAGGAGGTAGTCTTCTTCTGATAATGTAATGAGATATGCACACACAGCATATAGAAAACTTGCAATGAATGCACATGAAACTTTTTAAATTGTTCATATGTGAATCCTCGTGCACATAAATCTGTATGTTTAATATCTACAAAAACACTCGTCAAAGGCCACAAATAATTGAGACGCCAGAATGTTTACACAGCTGACCAAATTTGTTCCACTCAGCCTAGGTTGTATGACAAATTTCTGGTGTTAAAATTCCTTAAAAGTTTGTTCCTTTGGGGGGCCAATTCTTTTGTGAGCATAAGTTAATGGAGTTCCTATAGTGATAGAGAAGTTTCTCTTAGAAAGGGCATACATTAACAAGACCCTTATTTTAATATCCTCAAAAAGTCTGCAGAAATTCCATTTTAACTAAATTATGGATTATCTAGTAGTTTCCCAACTACTTAACTGTTAGGCCTGGTAAACTTTGCTTTGACTGTTGATGTTTGAACAATAATCTTTCTTTGATGTTCTTGTAGCCTTTGTTAGTTGCAACATTATATTTTTCCTCTTCGTTTCTCTATTCCATATGGTTTTATCAGTTGCTTTCTCTTTGAGTTGTAAGATATCTGAGCCTGTTTTTCTTTCATGCTGTTATCAAGTATACCAAAACTGAGAAACAAAAATGTTATGGATTCATTTGGACAACAAACGCCATGGGAGGCCAGAAGCTTGTTGGCCTAATTGTCAATTTTGAACAATCCCCAATCCCTCCTCTTTCAATTGAGAGAGCTTTATAATATGTGAATATGTATCTAAATCTTTGAAATGGAAGAAAATGCAAAAAAAAAAAAAAAAATGGAGGTGGGAAATAGGAACATTAGGTGTGAATATATTGATTGGGTGTTAACACATGCTTTTGGCTAGTGCTTCAGGGGTCCATGCCTTAGTAATACTATCCATGTAAATGGGTTGCATACTTTACTTTGCTTACCTATCAATACACACACACACATGCACGCGCGCACGCAGAGAGTTACCCATTTAATCAATCATAAATGTTTTGGCTTATATCAGGGGAATGAGATGCATATAAGACAAGCAGATCTCTATCTTCGTGAAGGGGAGGAATTGAGTTTCTATGAGATACTCTTACGAGCCCGACAAAGGAGGGAGATTGTGATTGGTTATCATTTTGCCAATGCTGAGAGAGCTGTCATCAATCCCCCTGCTAAAAGCGAGAGACAAAGGTGGTCATTGAAGGATGTATTTGTGGTAATTGCTGAGAAAGATGAGTGATGAAATAGGGTATCCTTGAAAGGAATGAAATTTTGTTTATAATCAGGATAGGATTGAAGACCATAGTCTCCAAAGTCATTGAGATTGTAAATTTACTGATGGCCTGCAATTTCCTGCCCCAGAATCAACCTCAGATTTTGACTGGTATTCCAGATAATTTTCTGATCAGACGGAAAAGAGCAACTCAAATTTAATGCCCACCTCTCTTTGTATTTCATTAATCATAGTGATTGCTTTACATTAGTCAGCTGTATAGCATCCGTCTACATACCATCATTGTAAATAGAGTTGAAAAAAATGCCATGTTCTTCCTTATCCTGCCTGCAAGTGTGGTTTAAGGATTTGAATCCCTCATTCCTATGGTAGCTTTTATGTTTATGGCTGTAAATGGATTGAACTTTTTATACTGTATCAATTATTTGAATCAAATTGACTTTTGTAATTCTTTGTGTGGTTTCTTTTCTCTCTGTCTCCGTAGCATATATGATAGAGCTGTGTTTGTATTTCTTTTCATCATTCTGTAAGGATAATCTGGTATTTGAAAATTGAAGATAACAAAGGTTCTAAGGTTTTCCTGTTTGTTAGATCACCTGCTTTACAAAATTACAAACCAAACTCAAAGCTTTAAGCCAGAGCATAATAGAACGAAGGTTTGAGTTGTTCAAAATTTTCTTCATTTTAGACTAACTTCAATTGGATGTCAAATTCTTACTTAATTATATGCACTAGGAATTGAATTTCCACCAAAGTGGTGTAAGGTTGGTTCATTCCTAAGCTAATGTAATTCCATTGAATATCCTCATGAACATTCCTTTAGAAATGTGTCATTCAATTGTATGGCAGGGATGCTTAAGTGATAAGTTTTCCATTAGTAAGCTCTTCCTAAATAAAGGACGGAAAAAAAGAAAATTAAAAGAAAAAAAAAAAGGAATAGAGAAGTGCTATTGGGCAAAGAAGCTTCAAATATATATATATATATATATATATATATTTATATAAAACCAAAAAGGCTTGACTGTTAGTGACCAGACTGCATAATATTATGCAATCTAAGTTTTTGAAGCCTCATAATTTTATATGTCATTATTCTCATATATATTATAATTGAATTTAAATTTTATTCCATATTTGAACCCTCTATTAAAATCTTGGTACATTATATATATTTTCAAATAATAAAATATACAATAACATATAAAAACACAATTATGATGATTGCCTAATGTTATAATATATAGTTTCATATACAAATACAATTGTAATAAATGCCTATTTAACTTTCTTGTGCATTACACGGTTGACCGATCAACTAGTTACACCAATACGAAAAGACATCATATGGTTATGAAAAATTAACCCCACTATATCAATTATATAATTAGTGATGACCATATGTTTCTTTTACTGCTTTCCTTCTCCAAATTTTCTGAACATGCAATACACATGGTCTTCTCAGGCCTTCAAGGAACAACCTATTATAGTTAGATATAATTCAGCAAATATGAATCCAAAAAGAAACAAATATGTATAACTAAAAAATTAAAAAAATTAAAAAATAAATTAAAAAAACAATCAGCAATATCCATAGTTCCATACAATAACGAAAGGTTCCATTGTTGGTTTGAAAACCATATTTATTGGAGACTGTTCTTCTTCATATTTTATCATGTTCTTTCATGAACAACGATCTTCTCTTTGAGTCATTTGTATCGTTACTTTTAAGTCCGACAATTTCTTTGAAAATCGGATAGCTCATCATAAAAATAATTTTTTTTTTTTTTTTTTTTTTTTTAAAGAGTACTCCATCACTATTTCTTTCTGCCTCACAAATCTCTTTTTCTTATATTCAAACTTACTTGGAGTCCTTAATTTTATATAAACATAACGACATAAACGTTTTCTACACTGCATATTTGTTAATATTATGAAGTATATTATTTATAAAATAAAAACAAAAACGTATGACATATATCTTTCATCATAGTTATTGTATGATATGCTTAATATGTCTACGTATTATCATTCTTTCTATCTTTGCAATATATATATATATATATATATTTTTTTTTTTTGGGCAAGAAAATCCAACTAACTAGGCAACAACTAATAAAAATATATATTTTCATTAATTCTTGATGTGTTTACCAAGACATTTGCGAAGAGCAATATCTATACTGCGAAGAGCACTTGCTAAAATGATATAGGACTCAAATTTGTTATTAAATTAATTTTGTAAATGCTTTCTTTCTTGATAATATGTATAAGATAAGTAATCTTGACTTCTTTTTAAATATGGCTCTGTGCGATGTTTATTGTGAATGCAATTCTTGGAAGCATTTATATATTTATTATTATTATTATTATTTGGAATGTGTGTGAGTGCGTTAACATGGTGATAAAGTGATAATGATAACATATGGCAAAAATGCTAGAAATGAAAGCCTGGGAGTGAAAATTATTTTGATACAATGAATTGAGTCTGACTAGCCCATCTCTGCACTAGCTAGCTAGGCAACATATAAATGAATGAGATCAAACAAACCCACCTTCTGTTCTTCTTGTAAGTGGGTCAGAAGCCCACTAGGAGTTGCTAGGAATACAAAATGGCCCTTAAACAATCCTATAGTTTTTTTTTTTTTTTTTTTTTTTTAAATTTTTTTTGGGGTTAAAAGGCCTAATATATTAGACTAAATAAATAGAAATAAATAATTACAAACGTTTGCTGCCTTATCTAAGGCGAGCAAGTTCTCCACCACATCTAGAAGGTGATCAAAAAGTGGTGGGTGATCCAAAGTTACAAAAGCAAAATTTAGATTAATTAGCGCCAAATTTTGCCAATAGATTAGCACATTGATGTATATAACCTTTTTCTTTCTCTTTTCTTTTCTTACCTTAAAAAAAAAAAAATATATATATATATATATATATAGAATTATGAGTATATCCCATTTTGGCATTTCTTCTCCACGTCTATCAGTACATTTTTTTGCATCTCATGGAAGGATTTTATTGCAGATATTACTTCGAAAGATGAATATTTCAACATCCATTTGTCGCCCCATATATTTTCACATTATTGATTACATCCAACCAAGTTCGTCTACGTCCGAATCATGAGTCTGAGAAGGTGCCGAGACAGCTGACTGCCTAACTTTCTTCACCAGCATGGAAAATCTCTAGAATTCACACCTCAAACCATATGATCCGTCAGTCCAGCCCAAGCCCCATTCAACATGGTGGTGCATTATCACCAACTAGGCTTGAAGTTTAATCAATTGACACAGTGTTTGGTCTATATCATATTAACTCCATGTCAATGTCTTTAACATTGGACACAAATAATCTTACTACCACATAAAAAGTTACAATTTTTGACACAGCTATCTTACATAACAGACTGTGACTGGCTGCATGTCACTTTCATATAGACCCACTACTTTTTCTCTACTACTTACAGTCTATCATAAACAATTGTAGTAGGAGTTGTGATTTATTATGCGGTCTTAGAATTTTTGTATTGGACACAGATTCTGTGCAGCTATTAATATCATATTCACAAAATGATATCATGTTATTAGCTGGGCATTTCCAACAAAGCCCTGCTGAGTCCTGACCAGCATCCCCAAGAGCCAACAAGATGAATCATAGAGCCTAGAGGGTTAATGAAACTGATCGAGCCACTGTTGTAGTTGCACATAGCTTTATGCCCCATTGGAACAAAGAAAAAAGCTTAGCAAGCAAAGAGTTTGCCAATTCTCCTTGCAAATTAAAATCAGCCTACCTCATGCTTTAATTCTCTCTACCACTGTCAGCCCTCAACAGTCACCTTATGTTCAAGGCAGGACAAACATCATCTGTGGATATAAGAACTTCCTAAAAGGAATCTCAAGCTGGCTATATAAAACTGAGCTTTCCCCTGAACAGGGGAAAAAAATGTAACTTCTGTGACTTGCAACAACATTGGTGGTTAAGTCATTAAATTTAAACCACATTTGTGGTTGTTAAAGCGACATTTTCCAGTCACTACCCAGAAATTATATATTTGGCTTAAAAGAAGTTTCATGACATTCTCATTTCCATTAAAAAAACTATACTTCATTCTAGACTACCTTTAATTGAATATCAAATTTGTACATAGAATTCATTTGATTAGGCATTTTGGGAGCTTAAAAGTGCGTTTTTAAAACTTAAAACTCCATTTCGCAATAGCAACCCCTCATGATTTTTGTACAAATGCTTATTTTAAACTCAAAACAACATTTTACAATAAATTTAAAGATGCTTTGAAATTGATAATTTGTCTGCAAGTAAGCTCTTCTTCCTAAATAAAGGACACAGAGCAGTGCAATTGGATTAAAAGCTTCAATGTGTCATTCCAAACAATGAATTTTTTTTCAAATGTTTTTCCCCCCTTCTTGGGCTAACAACGTAAATTATTTTATTCATGTAACTTATCTTGGACTGGTCTCCTTCTCGAAATTGTATGAACATGCAATGCATACGGGCTCCTCCAGCCTTCAAAGAACAATCAATATAATTAGATACAAATGGGCATAACTAAAAAGAATAATAATAATAATCAATCATTGATATTCATACAAGAACAAAAGGTGGGAATATAAAGTTTGAAAATATAATCTCTAATCCATTGTTGGAGTGAAAACCTTCTTATACGAGACTCTTGAAATTCTATCATGAGCAATGAGCTTTCCTTTGGGCCATTAGCATCGTTGATGCAAAAATATTTACACCCAAAAATCTCTCTGATAATTGAAAAGCTCACCACATATATGAACATTTTCAAAAAAGAGGAGTATTCCATTAATATATCTTTTTGCCTCACAAAGTCACTTTTCTTGTATTGAAAACTGACTTGAGTCCTTGAGTTTATACAGGCATATAATAATAGAAAAGATTGGAATACATTCTACAAGAAATTTATTTGTAAATATTAAGAAAATATGTAAATTATCATCATTAATATAATATACACTTTTTTTTTAAATAGTTTTTGTAAGGACACGATTCGTAACGACCCATAATAATATTGGGTTCGCACGTAAAAAGGCCCAAACAATATCATTTATAGAGCGTGGGTTTGAAATGCTAGGCTTTGGTCATAAGACAGTGGGTTTTTCGTGGTGTTCATACATAGTTAAATCGTGTTCGCTCTAGGAGTTTTTATCCAGGAGGCAGGCTGGGAGGCTCTGGTTTTTGGCCATTTTTCCCAGCCCCTTTCCCAGATTGCTTACTTTTTCTTTTATACTAGCTTGCATCCCTTATCCAACGTCCACATGCGGGTTCGATTTTCCAGAACTGATACTTGTCCCATCAGCCCATACCCAGAGTGGTTGGGGGTGGTGGTAAAAGCTGAAGAGTATGGCTCTGTCAGGTGCAGAGTATTGAATGGCAGTAAGGGCAGCTTTCCATTTATCCTTAGTCGTTATACTATCCAGCGTACCCTTATCTATTGACCTAGATATTTTTAGATTTTTTCTCAAACTGTTCCTATACCCTTTTTGCCCTTCCTTCCAGGGAGGCCTCGGATATGCCGAGGACAGAATTATCCTCGGTTATGTCTCAAAACTATTTGGACTTTAATTACCTATCCTCGGCCATAACCTTCCTCGGCTCAGGCCTTGGGCCTCAATGTAGAAATGGGCCAGGGTCTCAAGTTATTGGACCCCACAGTTTTAACTTACGGCGTCCGCTCTTGATGATAGCTTTTTATTATTAGACAAAGACATCAATCGGTGGTGTAAGCAGAGATTGAACCCAAATATTTTATTCAACCACTAGAGACCTCACCAGTTGAGTTAACTGGAACTTATTAATATGACGTATACTTAATTCTACATATTATCATTCTTCCCACCTTTTATAAACTATTTTTTTTGTTGGCAAGCAAGCAAACCCAACCAATTATGCAACAACTAATAAACATCAATATGCATTAATTATTGATATTTTACAAAGATATGCTAAGATCACTTGCTAAAACTAGCTAGGAGTAGGACACATAATTATGAGTGTGGCTTACCTCCACTATTAAATATTGCAAATGCACACAAATATGTTCATCCTTGTGATACGTAGAAGACAAGTAATCTTGATTTCATTTTAGATAAGGTATTCCTGATGTTCTACGTATGAAGATATTGTTAAGATCACCTACTAAAATTAGTTAGAACTTATAATTGTGATTAAATTTTCAAAATGCTTAGAAATGTGTTCTTTCTAGATAAGGCCTTGTGCGAGGTTTATCTCATGGATGCATTCCTTAGGGTTGGCTCAATATAATTTAAGGTCTAATATAATAATAATAAGTAGGATTTTTTAATATTCAAATATCAATTTAATAATATTTAGTTAACTTTCTATATTATAATTTTTTTTTTGGTTTAAAAACAATTGTTTTAATTGCTTTTTGAGATGCAAAATTACTAATTTTAGTTTATGTATTTAAGTTGAATTAACATCCCTTTTACAATTGATAATAGTCAATCCACTTAATCAATGCATTTATAATAATTTTCTTTTGTCGAGACAATTTAAGGGTTTTAAGTGAGTTAGATTTCTACTTGCCCAATATTTTGGGGCCTTCATGGAGGCAGAGAAAGAATCCAAAAGTCACTTATATATATTTTTAAAATAAATGAATTATCATTCAACAATTTTTTCCATTTTTTGTATACCATTGGGACCTTATTTATTTATTTATTTTCAATAGGGGCCTGGTCCTTGGTATCCTTTGTAAAATTTTGAGGCTATAGAGGGCTTTAGGCCTAGGCCTTGAGTCCACCCTTCTTTGGAAGCATCGATAATTTTTTGTCTAGCAGAAATGCTTGAGGTGAAAGCCCAAGAGTGAAAACTGTTTTGGACCAATGGATTTCTTGCCGGTTGCCCAATCAATACACTAGCTAAGCTAGATACAAATGAGCCGAAGCTACCCCCACCCCCATCTGATCTTCTATTTTTCTTGTATGTGGGTTTCAAGCCCACTAGGAATTTCATGGACCACAAAATGGGCTTTGACAAATCCTATAACTATGAGCTTGGAGGAGTGATACGTTCACTATTTAAGTTGTTATTAGTTTTAATTTTAATTCACAATTTAAATTATTTTTTTGTCTATTCATAATAAACTATCACTAAATATGAAAGTATTGTAAAAATGTTGCGAACATAACATTTTTCACAAGGTTGTGACATGTTAGTCTATTACCGCCACAAGCTTTATTTTTTATTTGACAGCTCCTTATTGTAGCATTTCTTTCCACATATATCATAGCAATTTTTTGCATCTTATGGAAGGTTTTTAATTTGAGATATTAACTTTTTTTTTTTTTTTTTTGAGAAGATTAACTTGAAAGTTGAAATTTGAAAGATGAAGGTTTTTGCATCCGTCACCCCATATTTTTCACATTACACTAGTTGCCTATTCTCTATCTACTCCCTTTTAATCACCTAAGTTGTACATGTGTTTCATTATCTTGAAAATAAATCAATGTTAAAAAATAGTAATATAGTAATATATTGCAAAGTTGTACACACGATTCACTATTTTGAATGCATTTAAACATTATGTACAATTCAATTTTGTTCCCCTTTATCCTTCCAAGTAGTTAAAATTTGTGTTTATTTAAAATAAAATAAAAAATCTTAAAATTTTGAAAATGTAAAAAAGTCCAAAGATAAAAGATATGTTACTTTTTTTTCTCATAAAAAATTCCTAAAAATATTTCATAAATCAATATCCTTTAACATCGGTTATCTATCCTCATATATTATAAAAGCATTCAGTAACTTCTACTAAAAGCATTTGACCATATAATAATTAGAATCAATGTTTATCAGGTGAAATACAATTCTGTTTTTTTTTTTCCTGTGGCTGGGGGGTGTTTATATACTAGATTAATCAGGTCAAAAGCAAAAAATGCCACATATTTTAACTTGTCAAATAAGCTAGTTAAAAATGCACTTATATTAACTTCGCTCAATTCACTCTTGACTGTTACTTTTCCAATAAAGATAGTAAGTCGGTGTACCACTGTACCATTTTTTTTTGGTTATAATACCACTGTACCATAAGCTAGTTAAAAGTGATAGAAAATGAATCTATATAATAACGCAAATTAATAACTATTGAGCGGAACCAAAAAAAAAACTATTGATAATAACCTCTTTTTTTTTTTTTTTTTTCGTTCAGCAGAAAAAAAAATTATAACTTTTTTTTTTTTTTTTCGCCCACTTTGAGTTATTAATAACTATTGATAATAACTCAAATTAATATTAACCATTGATAATAACTCATTGATAATTTGAGTTTTTTTTTTTTTTTTTGGTGGATATAGTTTCAACCTATGACGTTCACTCTTGATGATAGTTTTTTATCATCAAACCAAGACACCAATCAATTTTTGATATAGACAAATATTGAACCCCAAATCTCTTATTCAACCATTAGAGATTTTATCAGTTAAATTATTATATAACTTATGAAAATAACTACTAATAACCACTCATTTTACTAGCTATTGATAATAACTTCCTTTCAAATAATAAGAATAATAATAACTTCTTCTTTTTCACCCATGTAAATTTTTTTTTCCTCATCCTTAATTATAAGCTTGTGCTATTTCCTTGATCTCCATAATTTCAATTGGATGTCAAAATTCATACTAAACCAAATGTACGAGGGGTTAAAAATTTCCACGAAAGTGGTGTAAGGTTGATTCATTACCATTTACCAGACTAATGTAATTCCTAATAAATAAATAAACAAATAAATAAGCCCCTAATGTTCCCATTCGGTCCATTGTGATCCATTTCAGTCCAATTCAGTTTATTTGATCTATTTTGGTCCAGTTCGGTTCATACAGTCCATTCGGTCCATTCATTCTATTTTAGTCCAGTTCCTTCTATTTGGTCCATTCAGTCTATTCAGCCTATTGCGGTCCATTTCGGTCAATTTCAGTCAATTCAGTCCATTTGGATTTTTTTTTTTTTTTTTTTTTTTTGTTAGGATAATTTGGATGGGAGGAGAGGAGAGGGTGTTTGCTTATGTTAATAATTGATAACAAATTGTCAATTTTATCCTTATGATGTTGATTCCAAATTTCCAATCTATATCAATGATTGAGAAATGCATAAATATCATTGAACAAATGCGTAAACCTTGAATTTGGATGAAGGGAAAGTTTTGACATTAAACTAAAAAAGAAAAGCCACTAAGCACATGCATAGCGCAAATGATGAGGCTAATTGTTTTTTTTAAGCAAACGTCATATTGGAATTTTTTTTTTTTTTTTTTTTTTGTTGAGAATCATGTCATAGTGGAATTGAACATATTAAATATTGATTTTGCAGAGATTAGAGAAAGACATTTTAACATGAAAAATACCTTGTTTTGTTTTGTGATATAACACATTGTGAGAAGAGTGAGAAACTAAGCAAAATAAGCCATGTTTTTTAATACTGAGATTTGAATTTTCACAAAGTTAATTTCAGGAAACCTAGTTTATAAATGATGAAATATACAATTACTGATTCTACAGAGCTACTAATGCCATGTTATTAGCTGAGCATTTCGATCAAAGCCCTCTCTTGAGTCCTGATGACCTCCATCCCCAAGAAGATGAGAGAATTAATGGAACTGATCTAGCCACTGTTGTAGTTGAACAGGGCCATATATGCCCCCATTGGAACCAGTAGCAAGTAAAGAGTTTAATTGACTGAATATCCACAATAGCATTCCTTTTAAATGTGTCATTTAATTGCGAGATGCTTGCAAATTGTAAGGATGTTTTTTATTTTTATTTTTTAGAATCAATTGCAAGGATGCTTAAATTGATTATTTGAATATTTGTCCCCCGTTAAGGTCTTTGTAAATAAAGGATGGAAAAAAAGAATAAAAAATAAAAAGAGACGGAGAAGTATTGCTATTGAACAAGCTTCACAGTTCCATGTTAGACATTTTTTTTTTTTCACTTCATTCGTAAAATATTTTTTTTTTCTTTTTCTTTTTTTGGAGTCACAATTACTTAATTTATTGATGAAACGTTTCTTCGACAGGTCTCCTCGTCCAAATTGTATGAATATGCAATGCATATGGACTCCTCCGAACTTCAAAGAATAACCTATTACAATAGATATTATTCGGCAAATACGGATCGAGAAAGAAACAAATATGTATAAATAGAAATATATAAATCAATCAGAAATATTCATAAAAGAACAAAGGTAGGAATATAAATTTTGAAACATAATGATCACTTACCCATTGATGATATGAAAATCATATTATAGGAGACACTCATGATATTCTATCATAAACAATAATCTTTAATTACTTTGTGCCATTAGCATCGTAAATACAAAAATACCTGCATCCAAAAATTTCTCAGATAATATGCTCTGAAGGGGATAAAATTTGAGGTAGACGGATTCGATCAAACATGAGCGACGGTATAAGGGACGGTCTAAGCATTCTGACAAGACAACGGACAAAACAGATCATGTCCCGGACAGAGAAGAAGGAAGACGGATGGACCCTCCATAGTGAACGGATTCCAATTAAATGGACACTAGGGAGACAGGTAGCAAAGCCATGTGGCATCTACGTGGCCTAAATGGTCTCCAGAAAACCTCAAATGGAAATGTCTTGTGCCCTACGATTAACCCTAATTAACAAAATCTCTATATGAGAAGAATCCCGCAAAATACATGTATTTATGAGGATCTTCCCCACAAGGAAACACCTTCTTCGCTAAGAAACGAAGGTCAGTTCTATACTATTATAAAAAACCAAAGCCCTCAAAAATCAAGGTATGCATAATCTACCTCAGTTCTGGCACTCTAGAGTTGTAAAATCTCTCTAACTTAACATTTGGAGGGTATTTGGCCGGTACCACACCGGTACTCTCTGTAAGGTTTTCTTTTTCTTCTTTGTTACGCAAGTTTTGTCTAGAGTACGTAAGAACTGTACAGCTTACTAACGATTTTTGGCATCATCATGCTCAATTCCACCTATTCTTCACATATTTTGTAATCTTTTTTTTTTCTTTTTTCTTTTTTTGGTAAGGAAGCCCAACTAACTATGCAACAACTAATAAACATTTGTATTTGCATTAATTCTTGAAATTTTACAAAGATATTGCTAAGTTCACATGCTAAAATTAGTTAGTACACATAATTATTACTATTACATTTTACAAAATGCTCACAAATGAATTCATACTTGAGCATACGTAGAAAACAAATAATCTTGATTTCTTTGTAGATAAGAACTTCCTAATTCTCTATAGAGATATTGTTAAGATCACTTGCTAAAATTAGCTAGGACTCATAATTATAAAATAAATTTGGGAAATTCTCACTAATGTACTCTTGATATTCTATCATGAACAACGATCTTTTCTAAGGACCATTATCACTGTGGATACAAAAATACTTACATCCAAAAATCTCTTTGATAATTGGATAGCTCATCACAAAAATGAACATTTTCAAAATAGAGGGGTACTCAATCACTGGTTCTTTCTACCTCACAAAATTGATTTTCTAATATTAAAAATTGCCTTGGAGCCCTTGAATTTACATAGGCTTCAGATATAAATGCTTTCTACACGATGTTATTTTTAAATATAATGAAATATATCCTTCATCATCATTAATGCCTGATATGCTCTGTAGGGGCACAATTTAGTAACCAAGTTCTTGCTGTCACAAGCCTTGGTCCAAAAAGCCCAACACAATGAATTCTTGTAGAGTATGGGTTAAAGAACTCGGTTTAAATAAGTTTAAACGGGTTGTTGCATGGGTTGAAGGAACACACGAACAAGAACAAATGCTATTGTGTTGAAAGGTCACCCGGTAATGACAGAGCTAAAAACTTGATTAATAGATACAGATCAATGCAGTCAGACTTCTCTACAGTATTCTCTTTTTTTTTCTCGTCCTCCTCTCTTGGGGGACTTTTACATATTATATAGGCCATTTCCAATCATCTGGGCTTTACACTTGTTGATCATCCAAACCCTCACTTGAGCACCTGTCTCATCAGACACCTCTCTCAGTTCTTTGTGAGTTGCGGTAGCCAAGGTAGCACTGTTCAGGGGTCTTCTCCTCATTAATGCGGCCAGGAGAGTAGTTGTAACGCATTTAATGTGGTGGTGGCAGCCTTTGCTGAGATATTTCAGGTTTCTTTCCTTTTTACGTATTTGGAAGATAGACTGTAATAGTTTGGATGTACCTTTGCTCCGGATTTTGCAGTATCCGAGGAGAAATTACTCCTCGGACATGTTTTCTTTACCCGTGGGCCTAAATAAGGATTGCTTGGGCCATGCTGGCTCCTCGGACGGGCTGTGTCCTCGGGCGGGCCTAGGGCCCAGCCTGTTATTTTGGGCCGGTCCCCGCATGCTCAATTCTACATAAATCACTCTTACAATCTTTTGTATACAATAATTAATAAACATCTATATTTGCATTCATTCTTGATATTCTACAAAGGAAAATTATTAGATACTCCCGAAATACTAATGTGTACTCCACTCTCTCACATGAATCCATTCATGTGAGAGGAAGGAGTACACATTTATGGTACTCTAGGAGTACACAATAATTTCCCTTCTACAAAGACATTGCTAAGATCACTTGCAAAAATTAGCCATGACACATTATTATTACTATTGCATTGCGTAAATGCTCATAAATGTATTCATTCTTGAGCATACATAGAAAACAAGTAACCTTGATTTCTTTCTAGATAAGGTCATCTTGATATTCTAGAGAGATCATTGTTAAGATTACTTGCTAAGGCCCTGCACGGGGTTTATTTCATGGATGCATTCCCTAGGGCTAGCTAAATATAATTTGGGACATAAGGAGATAATTTTATGTGAGATTTTTTTTATTATTATTTAACTTTCTATATTATAATATTTCTTTGGTTTTAAAAAGATTTTTTTAAGGTGCAAAATTACTTAGTATTTAATAATCTAAGTTTTAATAATTTCTCTTTAACAATTGATAATAGCTAATCTACTTAATCAACACAGTTAAAATAATTTGAGAGTTTCAATTGGGTTAAATTTCTATTTGCCCAATATTTTGGAGGCTTTTTTGTTTTTAGAGGTAGGAGAAAGAATTTGAAATCCACTTATATATTTTTTTAAATGATTTGTCATCCTACAATTTTTAAGATTTTTGAATAATTGAGGGGCTTTTTTTAAAAAAAAAAAAAAAAAAAAATTATGGGGGCCTTAGGCCGAGCCTGCATATACTTGGATACATTGATAGTTTTTTGTAAAGAAAAGTTTTATTTTTCGAAGGTGAGCCTGGGTGTTGACATGGTCAGTGACATATGGCAAAAATGCTTGAGGTGAAAGCCCAGGTGTGGAAACTATTTTGGACCAATGGATTGCTAAATACAAATGGGCCAACATCCGATCTTCTATTTTTCTTCTAAGTAGCTTTGAAGCCCACTAGGAGTTTCATGGAACACAAAATGGTCCTTCGACAAGGAATCCTATTATTATGCACCTATGGCATATTCGCTTACCACCGTAAGCTTTATATTAATTTGATTGAAAAATCATTCTAGCTTGTCTTTCCACATTTATCAGAGTACTTTTGCATATTATGGAAGGTTCTTAATTTGAGATATTACTTTGAAAGATGAAGGTTTTAGCATCCATTTGTCACTTCATATTTTTCACATTACACCAGTTGCCTATTCTCCATCTACTCCATTTTTCAATCACATAAGTTGCATTTACTGATACTTTATATTTTATCATTTTTATAATAATAAAAAATAAAATATATATTTATCTACCGAGATAGGCATGAACAATATAACATATTATGGTCCAAGAAGCTCGAATTAATTGTAGATTTATTTACTTGTAGAACAAGCAAATTAACAGAATAGTGTAATATATTGTTGTCTAAGTAGTTCAAATCAATTGTAAAACAAGCATATTAACCTTAGGATAAATTATGACCAGTTAGGATTTTCTAGTAAATAAATTCTACATTACGTTCATTATATCACAAAAGCTTAATATTAATATGTAGCCGTCAAGGACTTCCTACTGAGTTTTAGGCCAAAATTTAGATTTTGGCCATGGCTGTGAATCTGAATCACAGCCCCACATAACCTCTCACAACCAAGTTCACTGTTCTTCTTCGCCTTGAAAACCTATCAGAGAAACGGCCACATTCAGATCAGATTCAACCCCCAACACAAATTCATTCACAACACCAAGCCACCATACAACAACGCCACAATAGCCGCAGCACCATGGAAACATGCGCAGGAAGTATCCTATCTATATATAGGCAGGCAACACGAGGCCATTGCAGTTGATGAAAGAGGTACAATGAAATTAATCTCCTCGTTTAAGGTTGCCAACAACTTGAAGCAACGCATAGCATGGGTTAAAATAGCTTATGCTACTTCTTTGACGAAATAACCTTTCATGTCAAACATGAAATACAGGAAGTGAAATTGAATGTATTAAATATTGATTTTGCAGAGATTAGAGAGACAATGTGACACGAAAAATACTTTGTTTTGTTTTGTGATGTAACACATTAGGAGAAGAGTGAGAAATTAAGCAAAATAAGCCACATAGACTCTTGAGTCTGGACCTCCATCTTGATCTAGCCGCTGTCGTCATGTACATAGTCTATGCCCCATTGGAATTTGGAACCAAGAAATAAGCCACTTAGCAAGCAAAAACGTTAACTATTCATATTTTATGTCACTCAATTGTGAGATGCTTGTAACTTGCAAGGATGCTTAAACGATAATTTGTCGGCCAACAAGCATTCCTATAAATAAAGGTAAAAAGGCAAAAGCATCAACAACAAAAAAAATAACTAAAACAGACACGGATAAGTTCTATTGGACAAGAAGCTTCGATGTTTTATTTTTGAAAGTTAAGACAATGTTTTTTTTCTTAAATTTCTTTCACTCGGCTGGGGAGGGTATACATTGAAATATACTATTATTAGGAAACGATTCTTCGACTGGTTTCTTTCTCCAAACTATTTGAACATGCAATACATATGTGCTCCTCCAGCCTTCAAGAAACAACCAATTATAATCAGATATAATTCAGAAAATATGGATTGAGTAAGAAACAAATATGCATAACTTTTAAATAAATAAATAAATAATCAGTAATATTCACACAAGAACAAAGGTAGGATATAAATTTTAAAAAGTAACAACTTACCCATTGAGTTTACGAAAACAATATTATAGGAGACACTCATGATATTCTATCATGAACAATGACCTTTTCTTTGGGCCATTAGCATCGTTCACACAAAAATATTTGCGTCCAAAAATCTCTCTTAAAATTGGATAGCTCATAAAAAAGATGAACATTTTCAAAAAAGATGGGTACTCCATCACTATTTCTTTTGAACTCACAAATTGCTTTTCTTCTATTGAAAACTGATTTGAAGCCCTTGGGTTTATATAGCCATAAAGTTATAAATGCTATCTACATGGTATTTTTTTTTTTTTTTTTTAAATTAAGAAATATAACTATGCAACAACTAATAAACATTTGTATTTTTGCAAATGCTCACAAATGTGTTCTTTGTTGAGCATACGTAGAAGATAAGAAATCCTAATTTCTTTCTAGGTAAGGCCTTCCTAATATACCACAGAGATATTGCTAAGATCACCTACTAATATTAGTTAGGACTCATAATTATGATTAAAATTTGGAAATTCTCACAAATTTGAAATTTGTTTTTTCTTGAGCATACGTAGAATTGATTTCTTCCAAATAAGGTCATGCATAAGGTTTATCTCATGCATTCATTTTGTGGACTTTCCTTGAAAACACATAATTTTTTTACATGAAAGTTTTATTTTATCATAATTTTTGGAAGGTGAGCCTAGGTGTTGAAATGGTAAGTGACATACATAAAAATGTTAAGGTGGCGTTTGGTTTGCCGTGATATTACATTACGCCATAATATTACGTTATTATAATCTTATATTAATGTAGTCTCAATATAAGAATACAACATTATATTGTTTAGGAAGGTGATGAGATTAAAATAATGTGATATATTTTGTAATTTTAAATTATAATAATGTTAAAAAAAATAAAATAAACCAAAAATTTTAATATCACATCATTATAATGTGTATTACATTAAAAGCACATCACAATGAACCAAATATACCTTAAAGGTAAAAGCCCAGGAGTGAAAATTATTTTGGTCCTATTGGTTGCTTAACCCATCAGTGCACTGGAGCACTAGCTAGGCTAGATATAAATGGGCCAAACCAATCCCTATAAGATCTTCTATTCTTCTTGTAAGTGGGTTTGAAGCCCACTAGTAATTTCATGGAACAAAAAAAGGCCCTTGGATAAATCCTATAATCAGAAGTCTATAATATATTGGTATGTTACCGTTGTAATTTGTAAGCTTTATCCTTTGATTAGCAACTCCTCCTCATTGAAGGATTTCTTTTTCACATCTATCAGAGCACTTTCTTTTGCATCTCGTGGAAGGTTAATAATTGGAGATATTACTTCAAACGATGAAGGCTTCAGCATCCATGCATTGCCTCATATGTTTCACACTACATCCTTTGCTTATTCCCCATCTACTACCTTTTTCAATCACACAACTTGCATCAAGCTGCATTACCAGTAGCATAGTCTTCTATGACTTTGGCAGTCAAAAATTCCCCCACACCAGTTACAACAAATTCCCCAGAAATAACCATTCAAGTCGAACGTGAAATATTGGAAAATTTGTAAGCAAAATGTCAGTGGAATTTAACTGATGAAATATTGATTTTGCAGAGATTTGAGAGAGAAATTTTAACACGAAAAAAAAGATACTTTGTTTCGTTTTGTGATATAACACATTGGGAGAAGAGTGCGAAATCAAGTAAAATAAACCATATTTGTTTTAATATTAGGATTTGATTTTTCACAAAGGTATTTCAGGAAACCTACTTTACAAATGATGCAATATATAATTACTGATTCTACAGAGCTACTAATGTCATGTTATTAACTGAGCATTACGAACAAAGCCCTCTTGAAAGAGGATTAATGGAATTGATCTAGCCACTGTCATAGATGTACATATGGTATATGCCCCCATTGGCAAAGAGTTTGATAATTCTCCATGCAAAAGAATCAGCTTCCCTCATGCTAAATTTGATTATGAATTGACATGAGAGCGTAGATAGCTAGCTGGACAGTAATATTTTATTGCCAAAGTGTGGCTTTTTATGATCATGGAATTAATCTCATCAGATAAGCCTGCAGCCAACTTTAAGCAACGCATAGCTAGCATGGGTTGGGATATGAGAATCTCTCTTCCAATTATAGATAATAAATTAATAATTGCCTCAAAGTAATCTCAAATTGCCTATATACTTTCCCCTCTAAAAAAAAAAGTGGCTATATACAACGAATGAAGTGGAAAGACCACATAAATTAAAGCCACAAAGAAGAATGGGTCTCAGGACATCAAAGCTTTTTATTTGTAAGTCAAACAAGGATGGAGATAATGGTGGAGTTAGAATTTTGGTTCAACGAGGGAAATATTAATATATAAGATTGAAAGTAAAAATAATTTAAAAAATAAAATTTCAATCTAGACTCAATATTATAATTATGTTTTTCCATAATCTTAATTAAGTAATTAACCACAATTACAAATTTTTAATCAATAAAATGAAGAAACAAAATTAGTTAATAGTTAACAAGAATCAAATTAAGAGATTGATTTAAATACATAAAATTTAATTATGTGATTTAATTTCTTAAAATAATTAAATTGAGAAAATGAATAAATGTAAAAGTGTTAAAGAATATAACAATATATCTGTAAAGGTTTTTTTTTTTTTTTTAAGAAGAGTATATCTGTAAAGTTGTACACGTGTTTCAGTGTCTTAAATGCATTTAAATAATCATGTATAATTCAACTTTTTAGCTTTATTGTTCCAACTAGTTAAATTTTGGATTTATAAAAAATATTAACTTTTGAAACTGTAAAAAAATTAAGAGATAGAAGAGAAAAATGTTGGGGTTCTAGGGGTTTTTGTTTAAAAGTATTCTAGGTTTTAGACTTTTGGTGCCAATATAAAAAGACATAATAGTTTTTTTTTTTTTTGGAGAAGAAAGACATAATAGTTTTTTAGAACGGCAAATTAATAGGTTTTTGATAACTATAATAATAAAAATAAAAAATTATTAATTTATTTACTGAGATGGGCAGGGATAGCGGGGATGAAGCCTAGACATACTGTATATGTGCTTAATCATTTGTAAAACTTAACTCCAATTTTTGGGCGTAGTGTAAGATAGAGATATGTCTATCTAATGTTAACAAATGAATGAACCAATGATTGAAAGTGGAATAAATGGAGTTTAATTCCTTTTTTATAATCTATAAAAACTTTAGTATTCCTAAAATTGTACAAATCCAGCAGCAATAACACTAAGAAAAAGTGAGAGAGAGAGAAAGATAGCCGATGGTTTTACCGTCGCTATGGTTGCCAAGGCTGCCTGGAGCCGCTGCTGTGGCCTGGGTAGGGATGGCCATACCCATTGGGTAATGGATATCCAACCCTACCTGATCCAAATGTTTCGGGTAATACCCAGTTCTTCATGGGTAGAGCTTAACCGGGTAGGGTATGGATATTATCCGAATTGTTCGGGTAGGGTATGGATATTATCCAAACCCAACCCGTAAAAAAAAATCTCAAAACCTCTCACCGTCACTGACTCACTCACACTCTTTTTGCCTCTCCAGACCAGAGCTACTTTCTTCTCTTCCCAACCCATCCAAGCACATCTCTTGGTCAATCATAGCAGCACTGATCCACCACGTTTGTGAATCGCTGATCTTGGCCGCCATCGACAACTTGTCGTTCTCGTTGTTACGGAGTGCCGAATCGGCTTCTTCTACTTCTATTTCCAGACAACACTCGTCATCTTTTCTTGATCTTTTTGGATCTGATCCGGACCCGTCTCAATCGGTAATCTCGTTCTCGTCCGCCTCCACGACCATCGGGTCCTAGTCTGGGTCAGGATCTAGATCCGTTGTTTCGAACAACGATCCCTTCGCTGTCGAGTGGTTGACCCCATAGAGAGTCAAGAACGTTGTGTGTGATGTGCAGTTGACTTCCACGGCGGTCCTGTAAGTTTCGGGTGAAATACTAACGCCGAAGCCAGCTCCGGTGGTATCAACAGTTGCGATAACGGCATCAAATCGTCGATGCTCAGTAGCCCAACCTCCCACTCCGTTACTCTGTCCTCATCGCCACCATTTTCGCCGCCCACGAATTCGTACTCGCTCATCTTCATCAACATCAAATCATATCTGAATACTCTCTGAATTTGTGAATTCCATATTTGGAACTAAAAGAAGGAGAAAGAGAGATATTTTCCGTGATATTCAGAGCTTTGTTTTTTCTCTTTTAAGATTGGTTAGTTTTTTCTTTTTTAAAGATCGGTTAGTTTTTAGTTTTTACGTTAAAATGTTTTGGATTAAAAATAAAATTAAATGGGTTTCGGGTAGGGTATGGATATCCATGGATAATATATTCGGGTAAGATTCGGGAATGGATACTAATGGTTATTGATAATTGGGTATCCATGGGCAAATTTTTCGGGTAGGGTATGGTTATACCTGATCCATACCCTACCCATGGCCATCCCTAGGCCTGGGTTGACAAGAGCCGATGGGTTCGGTCTGTCTGGGTTCACATGTGAAATTGGAGCTAGGGAGATTTGGGTCTGGGTTCACCACCACTAGAGGCCTCACCGCTAGTGCTACTGCCACCGCAAGGATGAGGGGTTTGGGTTTGTGAGGTTTTAGTTTGTGGGAACTCTAAGTTTTTTGTCGTGAGGTTTTGTTTTTAGATTTTAAGATTTGGGCTGAAACTGTGTCGTTTAGGGGGAGGTTTTGTTTTAAGTTTAGCCTTAAAACGCCGTAGTTTTTATGCATGCTAACTCTTTACTTGGTCATTACTAAAATGACGTAGTTTTGAGAATTTGGCAAAAATAAAAACACATCAAGGTATAAAATCAAGTTTTTAAAACTTTAGAATGTAAAATCTAGTCAACCTCAAACTTTAGGGGTATAATTTGCAATTTACCCACGTCTATAATACAAACATAAAAACATTTATTTGACAAAAAAACCAAAATACAAACATAATAAAAACATAAAAGTGGGATTCAGTATCACAAGCTATTGCCATGTCAGCCCTAGCTACATAGCTTGTCATATCAATTTCAATGTAGGGTAATTGACACAGGATGATCTTTTTAAATGGGTTTGAAGCCCACTAGTTTTTTCATGAAAAGAAAAAATGGCCCTAGGATAGATCCAATAATAATGAGTCTATGCTATAATAACAAGTCTATGCCATATTCCAGCGTCTATCTCGGACCCCAAATTTTTACATTTACATCCGTTGCCTATTCTCTAATCTATATGATCCCTTTGCAGCTCGCATCAGGGGTGCTTTTCTATGCATAAGAAGCATTGACACTTAGTTTAGCCTCAAGGGTTTTAGATATCTATATAGTACAAATGTGTATTATGTATTAGTTTCTTTTCCTTGCTAATAAACAAAATAAATGCTTTTCATTAAAAAAAAAATAAAAAAATAAAAAAAACAAAACAAAACAAAAGCTTTGATACCCCGAAACCTTTACCATTTCATTGTGCTCTCTCTCATCTTTTGGCCCTACCAAAAATCATTGGTTATTAAATAAATCTTGGTTGCCAACGATGTTCTTCGACTACCCAACAAAAGAGTAAATTGCTATATGCAAAAGAAGAAAAGAAATGAGTAATCTATACAATACCATTGTCAAATTATGATTGAAGTAATATCATTTTCACATGGTTCACTACTAACATTATTTATCATTACCTATTGCATATAGTCCTCTATGGCTTTACCAATCATAAATTCCCCCACACCACTTGCAACAATTTCCCAAGAAATAACCTTTCATGTCAAACATGAAATACTGGGAAAAAAAAAATCAGCAAAATGTTATAGTGGAATTGAACATAAGAAATATTGATTTTGCGGAGATTTGAGGAAGAAAAATTGACATGAAAAATACTTTGTTTTGTGATATAACACACTGGGAGAAGAGTGAGAAATTAAGCAAAATAATCCATTTTTTTAATATTAGGAATTGATTTTTCACAAAGGTAATTTAGGTAACCTACTTTACATATGATGCAATATATAATTACTGATTCTATCCATCCCCAATAAGATGAAAGGATTAATGGAACTGATCTAGCTAGCCACTGTTGTAGTTGAACATAGCCATATGCCCCATTGGAATCAAGAAATAAACCATTTAGCAAACAAAGAGTTTGCCAATTCTCCATTCAAAAAAATTGCGTCCCTCATGCTAAATTCTCTCAACCACTGTCACCCTCAACAGTCACCTTACGGCCAAGGCACGGTGGAAAAAATCATCATCTGTGGATATAAGAACCACCTCTAGTTATGATGCATGCTATGTCCCCCACAGCCTCTTACTATCTGCAATTCAAGGAAACAAATAAACTCAGTTATTGTTTGGAGGTTACAGGGGTAATTTTTGGCCCAAGCAAAGCTTAAATGTATGTGTATGTATGAAAAGTGAAAACATAATTTTAGCAGGTGTGTATATATATATTGATAAGCTATATATATCTCTCACAGATTGACAAAGTACCTTTTTGGCATCTTCTTCTGCTGGAATGTAAGAGTTCTCATCATGTAGGGATGTTGATTGCTGAGCGATGAAAAAGTCATTGCATCAACATCATCTAGTGGTTTTAAGTGATATGCAAATTCCAATCTTGGAAATGCAGTTCTTGAAGTAACCAAAACCTTGTAATTGGGAAGATCAAACTTAAACTTTTCAGGAAGGGATTCTGATCCGAGTTAGACATCATCTAGGATCAACAATATAGGATTAGCGCTAAGATGATTCAGCAGTTGTGACAGCTAGTCGATTGCATCTTCGTCACTTTGAATTTGGAAATTAAGCTGCACATCCTTATAATTTAATAGGTTCTGCACAATGACCTTCACATTGGGAGTTTTTGAAACGTTCACAAAGAGAATATTGTCCGCAAACATTCCTGTCCAAATACAATGTAGATAGAAAACTGCCACACAGGCACATTTCATATCGCAAAATATTACACACACAATGGCCAAGTCTTATGAACAGAATAACCAATCCCAATCGTAGCAAACGGTGAGATGTGAAGAAAAAAAAAATTTATGAGAAACACTACCCATTATGAAAATATGAGAATTGCCTATTAAAACTTTATGTTGGAGCATTTTAATATTAAATAATTAAAATGAATTAATGTTATAACATAAATGTAAAGATGTGGGAGTGAATATAGAAGATAAGGAGTTAGTGAAAATGTTTAATTCCACATTAAAAATGAGAGAGACTATTTTATTTTTTTAATTGTGGTGATTAATAGGTTAACATGGATTGTCTCAAAAATTGAGCTAGATACGTGCACAAGGGGGGTGAAGGGTGGAGGTATCAAAATTGGAAATGAAGAGTCATTAACCCACTTAATGGACTATTCGTTTGGGCCTATTCATTCTTTAGAAACTCCTTATCTCACCATTAATTATGTAACTCTAGCCCATCAGATTAATATCCAACCCACTATATTAGAATAATAGACCTAATTAATCAGAACAAAAAATAGAGAGGTTATTGGCAAGGAAGGATGTTCTTTCTGGTGGAGCTTTGGGCTTAAACACTTTGTGCAGAGGTTGTTCTAGCCGTACGACACTTGTTGGGCTGTTGTATCCTAGAGGAGACAAGTCAGAGAAGGTTTGCACCGGTTACAAAGTTTAGCCAACCAAGGGCTTGAATCTCCTTAAAGAGAGCGAGTGTCGCGCCTCAGTCCAAATAGTGTTATGTAATTTCCTTCTTTACGTTAATAATATTCAGAAGTAGTATTCAGTTTCTCGTTGTGTTATTTCCATTATTATTGTATTTGTACCAACACTTTATTTTTTAATCATCTTGTTTCTTTTACTGCATTATTTCATTTTAGGATTCAACAAGGAAGTTCAATGTATTTTGTTTTTGCTACTACCTAACGGTATACTTTACTATTAAGAATCTACATACTAGCACTATAAATAACTTCAAGAATATGCAAACTATATTTCCTAAAACACAAAAAAATTAGAAAGTAAAAAATTACACACTGACACACAAAAGAGATGGAAATACCTCTAATTTGGTCATCCTGACAAAGCATTTGCACCAATGTGGTCTTCCCACATCCTCCAGGAGCAGTCAGTAGAAGCAGTTGCACCTCCTCCTTCAACAACAGCGTCTTCAACTCCGGAAACGCGGCTCTATCCTATAGCCGCATTTTTGGGGTCTAAACGCGGCTATAGACCCCTTTTTTTGTAGTGTTCGTTCACCGTTGGCGCCAAACGATCTAACGTGGATTCGAGGTGTTTAAGAATGGGTTTGAACATACGGGCTTTGCTTACCACATCTTTAACTGTGTCATGTAACACTGCAAAGCCCTCTCCAAATGCTGCCCCACCCACAAATGCTGCTGCCATAACTTTTTATTTCAAAGATTTTATATCCAATATAGTATTTGGAAGCCCAATTGAAAAACTAAGACTTTTGTTTTTTTCTTTGAACAGTAGGGACACGTTTGGTAGATTGTAATAGGCACTGTAATGTAATAGTTATTCCTATGGTTTAACTATTCAATAGTTTGGTTATGTTTTTATTACAGAGAATAGTCATTCCTTATGAATAGCTATTCTTTAAAATGAGGAATAACTATTCCTCTCTAAAAGGATTATAATAGTTATTCCTTAGTAGATGTAATAATTTCTAACATTAATATATTTCTAAATAAATAAACTTTCCATATCCACCTAACAATTATGGAAATAAAAAATCATCAAAAAATAACCCATCTCTCTAAAATTTAAAATATATTATTTTCTAGGAAATATATTTGTATGAATGAGATATTTCCTAAAATAGATCATAAGTTTTATTCTAATGTTACGACTTACAACCAAACTAATGAATAGGTTTAGTTATTCCATTACAACACATTTTATTCCTGGTAATAAAGATTACCTTTCTTGTTGTAATCCACATTCAGTGTACTAAACGTACCCTAGGACTTTTTTTTTTTGAAACAAGAAACTATAATAAGACTTCGATATACCCAACTATGCAAAATACAAACTTTTTTTCATTATTAAAATTTTAGGACGAATTAGATTTTATTCTAATAAATGAAAAGTTGCAACACAGTACAAGTAAAATAAACTATCAGTGAAACCTGAAAATTACAAAGCTAAAGGTTCAGTTGTTCACTTATATAGTAGAAAATTTACGTACAAACGAGTTCATCTCACCTGAAATTTACAAAGCTAAATGTTCACATTTCATATCGCATAATTTAGTTGATGAAGTTTCGTCCGAAGCAAAGGGATTTATTGACTTTGTGGCAAAAGTTAACTATGTACTAAGTTTTGTTTTGACTTGCGGGCATAAAGAAAGTAAGAGAATGAAAGAGTAGGAGGATGAAAAAAAATAGAATTTGTATTAATTTACTCATGTACTATTATTAAAAATTGATATCCAATTATTTTAAAAAAAAAAACCAAAAAAAAATTACCTAAGTTTATTACAAAATAAAAGACCTGCCCGGTTCCCAAAAAAAAAAAAAAAAAAAAAACCAAAAACCAAACCGAAAGAAGCTAAAAACAAGAAAAGGAAGCTGTATGTGTATCACTATCACACGCTGGAAAGGAAAAATTAAAAAAAATAATAAAGAAAAAAATAAAAGAAAGTAAGAAACAACCAAAACATCATAGAGGGGTCGTTTAGTAATTTCATTGTAACTACTCTTCTTCTTTCTACTTTCTCTTTAAATTGGGGAGATAGCATTTTGGTAGGTTCACAAAAAAAATATTTGAGCCCCACTAATTTTTTTGTTTTTTTTCTTTCTCTCCTCCCTTCAATCAAACATTCCCAAAATTCGTTTTCTCTCCCTCCATTTTTTTTTCCATCCTTCCTAAAATCTATCAAACCAAACAAACCCTAAAAGTATTGGTTTAAAAAATATTTTTAAAAAATTTTATGAAAAAAGAAAAAAAATTAATTTTTTTTACGATTTTTATTTTTTTATTTTTCATAAAAGTGGAGTCAATTTTTCCTAAAATAGTATGTTAACGATTGCCCTAATTAAGGACACCCATTAACATGAACCTTATATTAATGGTCTGGATTTGCTCACCTATCCATCTAGTTATTAGTACTTATTAGTGGTAGACTTGTGCTATACGTGGAAAAAAAAAAAAAAGACTTGTAAGTTTTAGTCCCGAACTCTTCTCAAAATTATATGATGATTTTCTAATAGAGTATAGTTGATACAATATATTAAATTTTCTAAATTAAGCTATATTTGTTATTTGAAAGTATTTTAAATTTTAAAAGTTTTTCCTTTTTAAATGAAATATAATACATTTTATGTTCAATTATTATATAAGACAAAATATATTGTAAAAAATGTAATGTGTAGTTGAAATTTGTCTTTAGTACTACTTACAAATGGAGGAAAAGAAAAATACAAGATTTTAATAACATAACAAACCTCTCATTCCAAAGCATCACTAACGTGGATTGAATGAACCAAACTAGGCCAAAGTGGTTAAAGTAGACTGAACTAGACTGAAGTGGTCGAATTAGACCGAAATAGACCAAAGTAAACTGAAGTGGCCAAATTGGACTGAAATGGGCCAAATGGACCGAAGTAGACAGATGAATCGCAATGGACCAAAGTGGATCAAAATGCTACCCCGATGTGGCTCAACAGGAGCGTATTAATAATAAATGTTATGCTTCAACTTTTAGATATTACTAGTCGCTAACTCGTGAAAATCTTATGAAAGTATAGTTTATACATTAAAGCTTTTTATTTGAAAAATAAAATACAAAGTGAAAACTCAAGCCAATCCAAGATGAACCACTGCAATAACAAAGGCAATCCTCCCATTCGTTTTCAACGAGCGATATCAAGTAAAAATAACATTTCCACAAAACCTAAAAAGACATCAACAATTTTACCAAGTTTTTTGCTAACTTCATAATAATTACAGAACACCTTGCAAGCTTTAATCACCACTGGTACTTCATTGATGTTGAAGTTTATACGTGTTTTGCATGTGATATTAAGTTTTAGGGTTTTATAGATGTGGCAGCCAAATGATACTTGGAAAGACTTTTATCACATAATAATGATGCAGCAATCAATATATAAATATACTGTGTGTAACAACATTTAAAAGGAACAAATAAAAAATAAGTGTACTCATTGTTTTGAATTATCCATTCATCTTAATCAGAATTTAACAAACTAAATTAGATAAAATAGTTTTCAAATGAATAAAACTTTATAAAGTTTGAGTATAGTTCCTCTTATTTGCAAAAGTTTCCACATAATCCATCCAAAAAAGTCTACAACTCTTCCCAGACCTTTTTTGGATAAGTGAACGACTCTTCCCAGACCTTACCAAACCTAAAAGAAAAGATTGAAAGAAAACTTTAAATCAAATAATCATTCAGAAGAACAACTACAAACAACCATGAAAATTTTATGACTTGAGTTTTTATTCATTGAAATTGAACATTTACATGTTTTCTACCATAATGTTTTGGATTCTAACTCCAATTCCAAATGCCATGTTGCTTAATGTAAAGTTGTAAACTGTCAACTTCTCATCTTTTTTAGGAATCCATCACCTCTTCTCAAAGGCATCATCCTAGCACACTGAGCCTTCATCATCCTTGTTAAACTTTAGCCCAAACAACCATATAAAGATGCTTGAATCCCAAACATACTAAATAAAAATCCAAAACTTATCATATGTATTATATCCCTACACTTTCTTAATAACCAAACCGAAATTATTTTTTAAAAAATACAAACTTGCACACAATGATACAAAAAGAAAGAGAATGTTTTTAAGATAATACCCAATTGTGATAATCAGAGTCCACTAGTAACCCATGTAAAAAATACTTATAGTCAACAACAGTGCAATGCAAAAAAAATACTAGATAATAAGATAGATTAAGATCATTCACCCAAAAAAAACAAAAAGGGCGAAATGGGAAGGGACATAGATAATAAACTTGAACATCTTAGTAAATCCTATGAAAATTTCAAAGTAATCTGACTTTCAAATTAAAATTTGCTAGAGCACATATCAAGGAATTTAGGATTTTGAACAATATTGAGTCAAGATCTATAAAAATGCACAAAATAATCCATTAGATTTGTGTAGATAAATCATCAAATTTAAATGGGATTAGTTCTAAAACTATTAACATCAAATAAAGGAGAAAAGAGAACTTCATGGGAATGAAGATAGACTCACTCTTCTATGTTTCGCTCATCGCAAGTAATTCTGAAAACGATGCACACATCTTTAACTCTCATTGCACCTTTGCAGTTAGACTTAGAAAGATAGAAGAAAAATGTTTAAATCAAACTCAAAAACTTCAACAAAATAAAATAAATATATAGAATAGATTAAAAACCATCTTTTCTATAGGAAGTAAGGTTAATTTAAAAACACAAATTGGTCAAGTTTTAGATTACCAATATTGATGCAGCAAAAATTAGTAGAGATTGTCACTGATCTCAACGACAACAACAGCTCCTTAAATCTCAACCATTTCAAATAAAAGATTTTCTCTCACTTTGAGTAAACATCAAAAATTCATACCAAAGTTAACAAAATGCTTAATTGGACATGTAAGAACTCAAAAAGAAAACTGAAAGAAGCACACTTAGCAAAAAAAAAAATTAATTTCTCCTCCCAAATGAAATCTCAAGGTAGCTTTGATTATACCAAAACGTGCATAAATATTAATTATAGCTGCTGCATGCAAAGCAATGAAGTTGTCTAATTTTGAACAGTTCCATAGTAGTACACACTACACAGTACACTCACTTGGCCTTCCTGCTTGGTTTGAATTATAGTCTTTTATGTTCTAATATTATAGGACAGGTTCAGAAATGTATTAGGCTTTTCATTTTCTGTCTTTCAAAGATGTTAACTGGCAGTGAAAAATGCTAAGAGCTTTGCAACTTAGAGAGAATATCTGATCTCATAAAAGCGAAAAACAAAGGTTCAAATCTCCCTCCCTCACTTAGTATAATAATTGTATTATTTAAATAAATAAAAAAATTGACAATGAAGAATGAAGATGATGGTAATGTCTGAAAATCCCAAACAAATTCTCATATGGATCCTTAAATGAATAAAAAAATGTGTCTTTGCATCATCTACAAAATAAATTTTTCAATACCATTTATCACAGTCTAAGAAAAATGTCACTCACATCTCAAATTACAATTAAGGATTTTCGTGAATCATCTATATAACCAAATTTTACCTAATAAACACTTAGCACACATTTGGAGAACTAATTCAATAAAAATATAAAATCCATATCAGCTGGGTCTCACAGTAAAGTAGGTTCATCAATTATCTAAGATCTAGTATTGTGTTTGACAACCACCTTAACAGCTAATCAATAAATAAAGTAATTAACAAAAAAACAAAAAAGTTATGATTTTATATGAATGGCAAAAAGACAATGTCTTATACTTTCAATGACCATAAATATAATCCAAGCTTTGAGGGTGCTATGATTACACTTTAAGCAATAATGCTTTCAGTTTGCAATTCTTAGCTTCTTCCTTGAGCAATCCACAACTACAATACTACTTTGGAAGTGGGCATGGCTAAACTCCCAATTGTAGTGGCCTTCAACCACAAATCAATAAAGTAAGAACACCCAAAGTATTTGTCCATTCAAAAAAAGTCTGAAAGAAGATCAGCTTCAACTCATGATATTATGAAATCCCCTCAAATCCTCTCTCCCTCAAAACATCCAAACAGGGGAAGGGTAACTCCCCACCCCATTCTTTATCTTTCCTCTCCTCTCCTATCCTTGTAAACATACTTGAGTCAGGGATTGGACTTAGCTGAGTTAGCTCCCTCATTGAGTTTTTTTTTGGATTGGTAGATGTAAAACTTTATTGGAAATGAAAAAGTGGCACAGCAAAAAAAAAAAAAAAAAAAAAAAAAAGCCAGGTAAAAAGAGTGTAAAAAAGGAAATAAAGTACTATACAAAACTACATAAATATTGAAAATCAAACTAAGATGATACAGGAATACCACCTAAGCCAAAAGTACAGTTTCACCACAACTAATTGGGTACCAATCCAACTATAGCTTATTTCATAAATTAAAACCTACCTTTAGCATAAAAAATATGACACAGAAAATAAAAATAGTAAGAAGGAAAGTATACAATGTTTTGCCAAAGCACACTCGATATTCGATATAGATAAGACTCAAAGAGCGGACCGCCTATGATAGCAGCTATCAATCAATTTGCCAAAGCACAACACAAAGATATAGATAATCTTTGAAGAGTCCATATCCAATCAATTATATCTCTATCAAAGTCCCAAACTCTCAGAACAATAATAAAGATTCAAAATCGAGCAACAAACCAATCCATATAACAAAATGTAATAGGGGAAACAAAAATCATCAAGCAAAAGAATGGAGCAAAAAAGAACTGAGATTTAGAGATACCTCAACTGAAGCAGGCACTGTTAGTATTTATACATCGTGTGGAAAGGAAGACAGGAAGGAAGGAACTTAGAAAAGTAGCCATTAATGCGAAACAGTAGAGCAGGAAGGTGGGGAGCACAATTTCAGACTCTCTGTTTTCCTTCACAGTTTCAGTCTCTTTGCTTTCCTCACGTTATATCACACAAAACCCTTCAGGGTTCCACACTTCCACCTTCCACAATTTTTATTTTTATTTTTTGTTTTTCCTTTTCACCTTCACGGTTTTTATTTTTCATTTTTTTTCTTTTAAGCTAAAAAGGCTTTAGGTTGGGCTTAATAGTAGAAATAAATAAATAAGAAGTGGGCCGGGATTTATTATACAAATTTATTATAAGGCTGGGATTTATTATGCAAGAGTTACTATAATTCTGAAATTTGCAAAAACCATTTTCAAATTGTAGGACAAATACACAAAATCCTTCAGTATTAAACGCATTCAATAGGCACATTTTCAATAAATAAGCACATTTTCAATCTACATAAAGTAACATCATTCAGGTAAGCTTGAGACAGTTTTTTTTTTTAATTTTTTTTTTTTATAATTTATAAACACCATTTGAAACCACACTACCACATACAACAAAAAGAAGAAAACGACTTTCATCACCAATACATTCTTGTCAATTACAAACAAAAAACCCATTCTAAACACCCGATTAATGATCGACAGATGTGCAGCATCACAGATTCACAGTGTAAGTATTATGTAAAAGTACTGCGTGTTTAGTTCATGCATAAGGAACATCAATTTTAGGGTCTTGGAGATCAAATTGGCTTCATAGATTGTTTTTATGAATTTTAATTTGCTTATGTAAAATAACATGTCTTTGATGACTTTATTAAACCCATTGGATGCTCCCTATAGAAGTTGACCGGGTACTCAAATCTGAAAGATATTTGTATTAACTTTCATGAAAGTTCAATGAGTACGAAGAAGAGAAGCATGTTAACACGAATGGGAGAATTGACCAGGAAATCTTGGTGCCATGGGAATTATTAGAAATTCTTGGATTTAAAAAATTGTATTAGATTGTGATTTTAATACAGTACATGTTTATTTCTTTATTTTTACCATACAATCAAAACAATTATAAAAATTATATTTAAAAATAAAAAGCAACAACAAGACAAAACATTATAAGAAAAAATACACAATATGAAGAAAAGTAATTAATCTTGCGTTATGTAATACTCTTATTCCTTCCCACAAAAAGTCAACAGTGTTGGTTTGAAAGAGTTAGACCAACTAATGCAAGAGTAAGCAAGACCAACTAATGTTTGTGAAGAAAAGAATTACCAATAGCAGTAGCGTCAAGGGCACTCTGTTTTTTGTCCACAACCTTCGCTGGGTTTGTTCTCGCAACAAGGGAAAAAAAGAAGAAGGGAAAAACAGAAAGAAGAAAACAAAAAGTAAACAGCGTATATAAACAATAATAAGTAGTTACCCATTGAAACTAAATAAGCAAACCACCGAAAAGATACATTGTTCTATGTTTTTAATGGTAGACGTGGCATTAATTTATATAGTCACGTGGCGGAATGAGGAGTGGTCAACAAAAAGTCAAACGTTTCAGCTATTAGTTATTACTAGCCGCAAACCCACGTGTTGCGCGTGATAATTATTTTTATGGTGGTTTTATTAAAAAAAAATTTACAATTTAAACTAATCTAATAATGAGTAATGTATTTCATAATTATATTTTTATTTATTATAGGAACAATCATAAATGTAATATAGGAACAGTCCAAAACACCAAAAAAACGTAAACTAAAAAAATTAATAAAACTTAACAATGATTAATTGAACTAATATTACGATAAAATTTTGTTTTTGATAATCTATTAAGGTTATTTTCTTTTTAGAAATTATAATTTTGGCCACCCAAAATATATTATCAAATAAACAATTATTAGCAAAATCTAAGAATTAAATTTCTATACATGCATTGTTATAAAATAATAAAAATAAAAATAAAATTGCAAAAGTTAAAATTTGTCACCTATCCGATTATTTTCGTTTGGCTAACCTTTGCTTTTAAAAAAAAATAAATGGCATTATAGAATACTTCTAATACAACTATTAAGAGTACTTTGTCCACCACAAAGGATTTGAAAATAAACAAAAATTAGTAAAGTCTCATAGTTTAACATCTAAATTGAGCACTATAAAAAATCATGCTATGTAACAGAATAAATACCAAATTATCCAAATCATGCTATGTAATAGAATAATATTATATTTTTATATGCTATATTTAATTCTTTAGAACATAATAGAATAACATTTAACAATCAAAGAGAATAAAAATAAGAAATTAAAAAAAAAAACAATTTAAAAAACAAAACTAAATCGCATTAACCCAAAATAGAGTTTTAAAGAATATAAAAAATTATCAACCTAAAGTAGAGATGCAAGAAAAATAAAAAATAAAAAAAAAATCCACCAAAAAATTTAGGCTCCGCTTGAAAGGAGGGAATAGAATGGAATGGAAAGGAATAAAAAGAATAATCTTAGAATATTCTTCCCTTCTCTTGTTTGGGAGTTTTAATGGAGGGAATGGAAAGTCCATTCCCTTGTTTGGGAGTTTAAGTGAGAGGGAATAGAATGGGTAGGAGGAAACACTCATTCCTCTCTATTCCCTTAAGACCTCAAATTTTCATTCCCCCCGAAATTGGGAGGAATGGGAGGGAATGAAATTAGATTTAATGATTTTTTTACTAGAACTCCCAAAATACCTCTATATATTCAACATTTTATTTTAAAATAGGGGTCTAATAGTAATATTGTCATAAAATGATTCCATTCCATTCTCTCCATGTTGCTCCCAAACAGGATTACTTACATCCCATTCCTTTCCATTCCTTTATTTTAAAAGATCCAATCAAGGTTACTTAATTCCATTCCATTCCATTCTTTTCCATTCCTTTCCCTTACTTAAATACATTTCATTCCATTCTATTCCTTTCCATTCCCTTATGACCATCTCATTCCATTCCATTCCATTCCCTTATGAACTCCCAAGCGGAGCCTTAGAGAGAGGGAGAGAGAGAGGGAACCATTTTTTTTTTTTTTTGCGAGGGAAAACTATGCATAGAATAGAAGAGATAGTGACAAATTATAGTAAGAGGGTGTGAATAAGAAGAAACAAAAATAAAGGAAGATGAAGGGAAAGTGGAAGAATGATATTAATGTAGAGGGTAGTGGGAAGATGAAAAGGTAAGGGAGGGAGGAAAATTGAAGAAGTAGTGGGGAGATGAAATGGTAAGGGAGAGAGAAAGGTTGGAGAAGTGTAAATATTAAAAAAATAAATGTTAAAAACAATTATAAGAAAATTATAAATAAAAAAAAAAAAAAAAAACCCTAAAGCTTGAAAGGCTTCAACGTTTTTTTTTTGTTTTGTTTGTTTGTTTTTTTTTTTTTTCCCTTTAAGATGAAAAGGCTCACACAAAACCCTAAAACTGAACTGAAAAGGTTTTGGGTTGGGCTTGATAGTGGAACTAAATAAATTAGAGATGAGCTGGATTAATTATACAGATTAATTATAGGGTGATAATGGAAGTAAATAAATAAGTAGTGGACTGAAAATTATAAAAACCATTTTAAAATTGTAGGACAAATTATATTTTAAAAAAGAAAAGAAAAAAAGAATGACGTGATAGCTGATATGGTACAATGTGAGAGCAGCAACATTAAACGCTACGCTTCAGCTTTTAGTAATATATAGATATAGATATAGATATAAATATAAATTACAATTTGACTAACGTCATTGACTGCGGAAGGTTGAGGCCAATATGTTTTATAAAGTTTTGATCCTAACTATTGAATCATTGGACCATGTCATTTAAACGTAATCCTATCTAAAATTTAGTAAATTAAAATGTTGTCCCAGAGGTGGTAGTAGCTAGAAGAGCTGTTTTGTTTGCAAAGGAAATTGGGATTAATCATTCTATTTTTTAGGGTGATTCTGCAGTTGTTATTACTTCTCTTAGTAAGGGTGATATGCTTTGTTCAGTGTTTGGTTACCTTGCACGAGATACATTATCTCTAGTTAACTCTTTTTAGAGTTTTTCTTTCTCTCACACTTATAAGCAAGATAATGCAATTGCATATAACTTAGCTAGGAGAGCACGTTTGTTTTTTCTTTTTTTGTTTGGATGGAATTTGTTCTGCTAGATATTGCTTCTATCCTTCAAGTTGATTTACCAACACATTCAATAAAAAGTATGAGTGGTTTGTTCCAAAAAATGAAAAAAAGTGGTTGGCACCTCTTGGTGTGCATATGACTTGACATTCATGGTTCAAATTCTCTTCTCTCATTGTAACTTTAATATAATTTTTATTTTATTTTATAATTTCATAATTTAATTAATCATTTGTTATTATTATTACCTAGTTTTGCGGTTTGCAATTTACTTATATATATAAGAAATGCCAATTAAGTAATAGATATGACCTATGTTAAATATGTACTTAGTGTCATTTCTTGTGGTGGGGATAGTGAGTTTTAATTAGTTCAACGGATAAAATTTTGTTTAAAAAATGATATTTTTTGTGATCAAATAAAAAATATGAGATTTGAATTGTGTATACTTAAAAAGAAAAAAATGGTTGGGGTCACCAAATCTTAAGCTTACGACATAAAAAAAAAAAAAAATTAAATAAGAGAATGTTTTATATCAAAGGTTAAAATTAAATAAATATCGTACAATAAAAAAAAAAAGGTAGGTACTAATTACTATTGTATTTTTCATCACTGGAGTAGCAGTGTAGTACTAGGGCCTTTGTGGGTTCCCGTGGAAGGGAAAAATATTGGTAAAATACCTTAGGTATAAAGTATAATGTATTATTCAAATTCAAAATTGAATAAGGTCACATAATCTAGTGCTCTTGCTGTCTCAACTATAATTCCAAATTTACATACGGGCAGGGAGATTCAAGGATAGATAAGGCGGATTGGATTGGATTCTGATGAGTTGGTTTGGAGTGTTTACCAAATATGTATGGGGAATGCAGTGTATAGAGGAGGCTAGGTGCATTTTTGACAAGATGGTGGACAGGGATGTTGTTTCTTAGACAACAATCATTGATAGATTAGTAATGTATAGGGAAGATGGGAACTGATTTTCTATGTTCTTGGCATTGATGAGACCAGGGATGAGACTTGGTGATCTTGGCAAGTGCTTCGTGCTGATCATGTTGTAGAGGACTTGGGCAGCAATAAGTTCATGGCTGCATGACACACACAAGGTTTAATGCCTTTTCATTTACAGCAACTGGTCTTGTTCAAAAGCATTCAAAGTGTGGTAGTATTGAGAATGCAAAATAGGTATTTAAAGGGATGCCTCGATCAGATTTAGTTGCATGGACTTTCCTAATTGTTAGAAATGCTTAAAATGGTCAATAGAACGAGGCTCTTAAGTTCTTTGAGTTGCTTCTCAAACCAAGTACGCAGCCTGACCCTTTTTTTTTTTTTTTTTTTTTTCAATGTGAATAGTTTCTATATATTTTTCAATGAGAATTTTTTTTTTAATGGAAATATCATCAACTTCATTTAAACCCAGAAGTCTTACAACTAGGAACAACGCGCATCACCAAACCAAAAAGTGCAATGTAAAGAGTAGTGTTTATTTCATATACACTATTGCACACAAATTACACATACTCACTTTTTTATACTTGAAAATCGTTACTTCAAGTTAAAAGTTTTGTGCAGAAAAGTGAGTGCGTGTAATAAAGAACAATAAAATTTAGATACAGTATTTAGGTACTATTTTTTATTAAATTCATCTTTTAAGATTTGGCTATTTATTTGAAAAATATATTTACTATAAGTCTTGCCTATTACCCAAAAATAAAAACAATCAGACCACCTTCTTCTAACCATGGAGGAATATCTGAATGATTCTGAACTAAAGCCCCAGATGACTAAAGTCTGGGCTTTACCTGAAATTTCACATTCGCGTAGGATGATAGCAGCAATACACGGTGGAGCCTCCTCCATTTATACCACCTCGTCATCAACCATCCCGGCGTGAAGAACAAGATTATGGAAGGCCTGGTTCGCTTCTATCAGTAACCGAAACAGGAGAATAGTGGAGCAAATATCGACCTACGAGGAGAAGCGGGGGGACTTTTGTATGGGGCAAGGGACTTGGGACCCTTATAGTTACGGCCGCCGTTCACCAGGGTCTCGGTCTTTGTCCCCGGTGGCTCATCCCTCGCTCTTAATGAATCAACTCTCTTAACAATATGTTTTACCTGTTCCAAAGTCTTCAAAACATTCCTCGTGTTATGTACTTGCAAATCAACCTGACAGAACCTGCGGATTTCGTCGTCCAACTCTTTAAGTTCGGTGGAGTAACCTACTTTGAAACAGCTGTTCCACCACCGGATTTTCAAGCACTTGCGAACCAGCTTCGCTCATTCTTCCATACGCTTCATCAATTTCTTTGTTTTCACTTCTGGAAGATCAAGTTGTTCGCTTTATTGTCTTATTTCGTCGACCATTGGCGCCAAATCATTCAACGTGGATTCAAGGTTTTCAAGAATGGGTTTGAACTTACGGACTTTGCCTACCACTTCCTTAACTGCGTCATGTAACACCGCAAAGACCTCTCCAAATGCTGCCCCAAGAGCAGCCTCCGCTGCCATAACTTTGCTTCAAGGATTCTATGTATATCCAATATAGTATTTGGAAACCCGATTGAGAAACAAAGACTTTAATCTACCCAACTATGCAAGATGAAAACTTTTTTTTTTCCCTTTCTAAAGATGAATTAGATTTTTATTCGAATAAATGAAAAACTGCAATACAGTGGTAAACTAAACAAGCAGTGAAACCTGAAACTGGCAAAGCTAAATCAACACTTACATACTACAATACTTATAAACATCGAATTCTTCTGGGTTTCATTGTGCTGATAAGGAAACAGATCGGAAAGTAATAAAGCGATTGAGTACCGAGTCGCAAAAGAGAAAAGTATATCGAGTGTCAGTCAAATGCTTCTTTTCGTGGAAAACAAGATTCTCCCAAAAAACAAAAAATCGTGGAAAAACAGAGGGTGAAATGAGAGCAAAAGACAAAAATGAAACATTCAAACTACAGTTTTCTCGGCAAGTGCGCGTCTTACCACGAACCTGGAACTTTCGTCCTTCTGGAACTAGAAGCAAAGTCAGAGATATTAATATTAGAAAAATTAATTGCTGGTCAATTCGCAAGAGTTTTTATTTTATTTCTAAATTTGTAATTATGAGTACTTAGATAATTAATTACTATATTATTTACGTAATTTTTATAAGGATTATTATTATTATTATTATTTATAACAATTATATAAATAAATCTATTATGTCTATTTCATGAATTTCATTGTTTAATAGAAGTCTATATTTATATTTCATTTGAATTTTCACATATATATGAACCAAGTTAAAACAAAAACTAAAAAGAAGATTCAACTTCTGGACCAAGTCCACCTTCTTATAGTTATTTTCCCAAAAAGTTAGCGGACATTTTAAAACATTTAGGTAATATCTTATTAGTATATGTCCACACTCTTCCATTTAGCAAATTAAGGGGGATTTGGGAAGACATTTTTGCATTTAAATATATGGGATATATAGTTATATTTTATGCTACATTTTTTTTATGTTGATTTTGATTTTTTTTTTCTTTAACTTGGACTACCAAAATTGTCTAAGAAAAAATTGACATAAGAAAATATTTCATTTTATGAAAGAACATATATTTCTATATCCATTTGTTACTTTCTTTTATTTTCCTACTTAGACTATCAAAATTAAATTTGACATGAGAAAATAATTTCCTTTAGCATTGGAATCTATAGTTAAATTTATATTTCCATAATAATTGTTTTTTTAAGAAACATATTCATTGTATTTTTTTTTTAATATTTCCATACACACACATATACTTGCACTACCAATAATGTATATTGTAATAAATTAATTATCTTCTTTGTGTCTAATTATGAGATATAATTATATAAAAATTAAAAAAAAATACTTATTAAAAGGTTTGACTTACCTCAGTATTTTTTTAATTGGAATATCTTTTTGTTTTAATGAAAAACTATCACATCACCTACTAACTAAATAAGGTGGAGATTAAAACCAATTATCACTTGCCATTGAATATTTTAAACAACAGGATATTTCCAGTTAAAAAAGTATTGGAAGTAAACTAAACCCTTTATTAAAAGTAAGGTTTTGGATCCTCAACTTAAATTTAAGTTATATTTACTTATCATTTGAAAAGTTTACTATCTTGGATAGATTTAATGAAGAACAATAATGATAATAACCTATCGCAAACAAATTCTAAAAGGAAAAGTTTGGGACAAAAAATGATAACCAAATATTGTTTAATGAAAGAGATTAATATGTCACATTATCTTATTACACATTTAAGAATAAGTACAACCATACCTAATCTATTCTAATATCCATATATAAATCCAACCAAATTAAGAGTTTATGCCTTTTCATTTACAGCAAGTGCTCTTGTTCATATGCATTCAAAGTGTGGTAGTATTGAGAATGCAAAATAGGTATTTAAAGGGATGCCTCGATCAGATTTAGTTTCATGGACTTCCCTAATTGTTAGAAATGCTTAAAATGGTCAATCAAACGAGGCTCTTTAAGTTCTTAAGTTCATGCTGGATTAGTTGATAAAGGACTTCAATATTTCTACTTGATAAATGAAAATAATACTTCTACTTGATAAAGGAAAAGATGGCTTAACGTACGCATATAAAAAATCATTATGTTTGTATCATATGGGGATTAACAAAATGCCTATGAAGCTTTATAAAGTAATCTGGGCTTCCATACTTGGTGGCTGTAGCCAATAGAATTCACCCTTTATACTTGCGCTACATGATTTAAGAAAAAGCGTAGACAGGAAACTCTTTCCTAACACAATGAGAAGCTTGCAGTTGCATTTGGAATCATGTAATCTCCACTAGGAATGACAACAAGCTTTTTAACAATTTAAGAACTTGTATAGATTGCCACATTGCCATTAACTTTATTTCAAAACTGTTAAAAAAAACTTAATAGAAAGGGATTTAAATCAGTTCCATTCTTTAATGGGAGTAGTTCATTTGAAGACTATTAGCACTTCAAGCCACCTTAAGATCCGTGGTTCATTTCTACATGATGTTTGAAAAATGGAGGTATAATGTTCCTATGATCTATGATCTATGCATTGTGAATCTGTGATCTCAATTTATCTGGAATTCAAAACAGACTGCTTCTGCAAAATACTTTAGTTCTTTGGGGACATGGCTGGTCAAGATCTAACTAAGAGAGTGTGGTAGTGTGTCAGGTAGATTAGAAATTTAGAATAGATGAGACCTTAGGTACGTGCATCATGATAGACTCAGTTGTGCTCCTTGGATTAGTGTTCATAGAAGCAGCTTTTCACATTTCTGTGGAGGAATTCGATCTTTCAAGCTTTATAGAAGTGGTTGTAGGGGATTAAAATACAAGGAAGTATACCCTGTATAATACTTGCCTTATAATTTCCTCTCAAATTTGGCAGTGCAGTTTTTATATTTCTTTTATCATTTTTTGTGAATGAAAGAAGGCTCACCGGCCAGGAGGCTTGCAATGACTCTTTCACGCAATGGGGGAAAATGAAACTTGAGGACTAAATTATCAGTATCAAGAAGTTACTGTAGTTAATAAATTGAGCTGCGGCAACTGCCTATCCCCCCTTTTTATAATTTTTTATTATTATAATTATTGCTAAAAATATATTTAATGTTGGTTACTCCCATAATTTATAGTCCATACCTACAGAGCTTTCTTGGAGAGTGCATGAGCAAAGATACTGCATGCATCTCAGAATGAATCAAAATCTTCGGACTGGGAGAGAGAGAGAGAGCGCAAAGAATGGACTGAATGGTTTGAGGCTCAAAATCCTGGCTCATGTAGTGTTCAAAGAGCTCCCACGCAATGGTTAAGACGTTGATTATTAGATTACTTATAATTTTCTATTCTATTGCTTGATTTTATATTGAGGGATTTGTTTAGTTTTGTTATTGGTACACACTGCATTTTGTGCCATGTCTTTCAAAAGCAAGTTGTGTACTATCTAGTTTGCATCCAAAGAATTTTTTGAAGGATGATTGCACTTTTTCATCCTAAACTATAATTTCAAATTATACTTTGCATCATAAATTTTTAGAATGCATAGTTATCATCCTAAATTATAATTTGTGTTACACTTTTCATATTATAGTTAGCCACTGTTCACTGGGGCTTTGGTTGCCCCGTGTCTCCACCCTTTCCCTTAATGAATCAACTCTCTTCACAATATGATTGACCTTTTGTGTGTTCAACCCATTCCTTGTGAACTTCATCGTTTTAAAGCAAGAACAGAGATTTTGATCTAGTTTTTCTTCCGTGTGTGTATATATATGTGTGTGTACGCGCACGAAAATCTTTATTTACAATTACTTTATACTTGACTTCTTGTAGTCTTTTTCTCTATAGCATAAGTTTGATTTCTTCTTTTGTTTTGTTTTATTTTATGTTTTTATGAATAAGTGCAATTTTTTTGAATTTATTATAGATTACATGAGATAGATGCCATCATTCAATATATATATATATATAATTGTACACATATAATAATGTTATCATCAAGTTGCACTTAATGTTATTTTTTTTTGGGAGTAAATTTGTTATGATATAAATAATATATTGTACTTTTACTTTTTTTATGAAATGATAATGATTAAGACAGTCATCAAAAGATTTATAAGATACTAAAAAAAATTATGGGTCGTGTTGGTGGGAGCTTGAAGAGATCTTCTACATAATCTTTAAAATATAAAATAGGTCATACTATCTCTCTTCCTTCAATTCGATTTACCCACTGTGTTCTTGAAATTGAAATAAATCTTTTATTTCAATAATATGCTTTGCATGCAAGTTATGAATTGTGTTGACTATTGACTGTTTTTTCTAAATGATATTAGTTGGTTGGGTTTTAGGTCTACTTAATTTATGCACAAGAAAATCTATTTCTAAAGAATTATGCGCTTTGCATGATTAGGTATATTGATTCATTTGTATCTTTAGTCATATTGGTCAATTATTTTTTCCGACTAACCAAGAACTATAAAATTATTCCACAAAAAAAAGGGATAGCATTCACATCCAAGTTATACATATTCTTCATTCTAAAAAAAAAAAAAAAAAAGTTATACTTATTCTTAACTAAATTAAACCAAAATAGATCAACCTTTTTTAGTTTAGCTATTTATTTTTTTTACATACATACATATATATATATATATATATATATATTACTAATTGTAGTATTTAACATATTAAAGATATTTAACATTTTGCTAACTACTAATGAAACCTTTTCTTTTAATGGAAATATCATCAATTATTCATGTAAAACAAAGTCTTACAACTAGAAGCAATACAAATCATCAAAGAGTAAAAAGTAAAAAGTGAAGTTTATTTCACACGTACTATTGCACACAACAAAGCACACACACTCATTTTTATGTGCTTAAAAAGTGAGTGTTTGTACTTTTTGTGCAATAGAGAGTATGCCCTAGCTCTTACCCAAAAGAAAAAACAATAAGACAACCTTCTAACCATGAAGGATTATTTGAACTAAAGCCCTAGTTAGGTAAGTCTGGGCTTTACCTAAAATTTCAAATTCGCATAGCATGATAGCAGCAATACACGGAGGAGCCTCCTCCATTCATACCACCTCGTCATCAACCATCCCATCGTGATGAACAAGATTATGGGCTGCCTGGTTCGCTTCTATCCTTACGTGTGTAACCGAAACAGGAGAATAGTGAACCAAATATTGACCTACTAGAAAAAGTGGGGAGAGTAGTTTTGTGTAGGGCAAGGGGCTTGGGACCATTATAGTTAAGACCACTGTTCATCGGATCTTCGGTCTTTGTCCCTATTAATGAATCAATCAACACCGTGCGCAATATGATTTACCTTTTCCAAAGTGATCAACCCATTCCCTGTGGCATATACTTGTAAATCAACCTGACAGAACCTGACGATTTTGTTGTCCAACTCTTTAGGTTTGGTGGAGTAAGATGCTTTGAAACAGCTGTTCCACCACCGGATTTTCAAGCATTTACGAACTAGCTTCTCTCCCTCTTCTATCTGTTCCATTAATTTCTTTGTTTCCTCTCCTGGGAGATCAAGTTGTTCGCCTAATTCTCTTATTTGGTTGACCACTGGCGTCAAACGATTCAACGTGGATTCAAGGTGTTTAAGAACGGGTTTGAACATAAGGACTTTGCGTACCACATCCTTAACTGTATCACGTAACACCGCAAAGACCTCTCCAAATGCTGCCCCAAGAGCCGCCCTCTAACAAGTGTTTCTGCCATAACTTTGCTTCCAAGATTCTATATATATCCAATATGGTATTTTTAAACCCAATTGAGAAACTAAGATTTCAATCTACCCAACTATATGCAAAATGCAAACTGGCAAAGCAATACAGTGGTAAACTAAACAAACAGTGAAACTTGAAACTGGCAAAGCTAAATCAATTTAGAGCATTCACGTAAAGGGTTTTAAAAATTTTAGCATTTACCATTAAAAAAACCAACTTTATAGCATTTAACATATCATTTTACAATACACCTAATATCAAAACTTCTATTTTTTTACCAATTTATTTAAATATTATTTCTTTATTATTTTTTATCATGTCTCACTCTCCCTCTGTCTCAACCCAATAGATCTAGAGCCTTCTCCCTCTCTTTGATCTTCTGCTCTCAAACCCATGCTTCATGGCTGACCATCAAGCTCCGTCTTTGAACATCAATGCCACCACTCCACGGTGGTTCGACCCTAAGTCTCACCCTCTCCATATTCTTGACCTAAAACCCTTCTCATCCCTTCGAGCTCTCTTTTTAAAATTGAGCGCTCCTTCTAAACCTCCATGGCCAGAGCTTTATAAGCTCATCACCTCCAACCATGACACTCAACAACCTCATTCTTTGCTCTATCTCCAAATTCAAACCCAATCCGAACCTATCTCTCCCTAGACTTCAATCCCTTCTATCCAAATGAGGCAAAGCCTCCCTGTTCCACCACGGAACCCAACCAATGCCAATGCCAACCACCGCACACAATCTCAGCAATGAATTTGCAATGAGATTCTAAGGGTTTTTCAATGGTTTGTTGCTGGATTTTGGGGCTATTTTTGGTGGTATGTATAGAGGGAGTTTTAGGATTGATTTTCTAGATTTTGGAAGCTATTTTTGTGTGTGTGTGTGTGTGTGTGTTTTTTAAATTTTATTTTTATTTTTTATTTATTTTCTGGGTATTTTCAGTAAGGTTTTGGGTATTTTTCTGTGCTAATTTTCTGGTTTTTTGGTTGGGTTTCTGTGTGATTGCAGTGGGGGTTCTTTCTAGGTTTTGGGTATGATTTATAGAGTTTAACTTGAGGGTCTCTGTGAGGTTTTTGCCATAGAGTTTTTGTGTAATAGAGAATGACAAAATTTAGGTATAATACCTTCAGTCATGTGATTACTTAACTAAAAATATATATATATACCTAAGGTTTACTCGATAGAGAATATGCACTATGCCACTACTCATTACCCAAAAATAAAAACAATAAGGCAACCTTCTTCTAACCATGAAGGAATATCTGAAGATTTTGAACTAAAGCCCTAGTTGACAAGTCTGGGCTTTACCTGAAATTTCCCATTCGCATGGGATGATAGCAGCAATACACGGTGGAGCCTCCTCCATTCATACCACCTCGTCATCAACCATCCCGGCGTGATGAATAAGATTATGGGCTACCTGGTTCGCTTCTATCCATACGTAGAGAAACTGAAACAGGAGAATAGTGCAGCAAATATCGACCTACTAGTTATAGGACTTAATGGCTATACCTTGCAACAACATTGGTGATAAAAACCACAGATGCGATTGTTAGAGTGACCCTCACTATTCACTGCCCAGAAAGTATTATGTTTGGCTTGAAATAAGTTAATGAATTTAAATTTTAGACTAACTTCCTCATTTTCATTAAGAAAACCTTTCCTTATTTTAGACCAACTTCATTTGGATGTCAAATTCATACTAAACCAAATGCATGAGGATTAAAAATTTTCACTAAAATGGCGTGAGAATGGTTCAATACCTAAACTAATATAATTCATTGAATGTATATCCACATGAGCATTCCTTTTAAATTTGTCATTCATTTGCCAGGTGCATACAAATTACAAGGTTTCTTAAATTGATAAATTGTCCGCTCTTCCTAAGTAAAGGACCAAAAGAAAAAAAACACAGAGAAGAATTGTATATTAAACAAGAAGCTTCAATATTCCACTTCAGAATTTTTTTTTTTTTTTTTTTTTAACTCTCTTTTTTACGATACAACGAATAATAATTTATTCTTGAAACTTTTCTTGGACTAGTTTCCTTCTTCAAGTTGTCTGATCATGAAATGCATATGGGTTCCTCCAGCCTTCAAGAAATAACCAATTTTAGCTAGAAACAATTCGTCAAGTATGGATTGAGAAAGAAACATATATGAATGATTAAGAAATATAAATAAATCAATCAGTAATATTCATACAAGAACAAACAGTTTCAATATAAAGTCTAAAACATAATCACTTACCCGCTGATGGCATGAGAACCATATTATAGGATACATTCATGATATTCTATCATAAATAATGATCTTTTCTTTAAACCATTAGCATCATTAACACAAAAATACTTGCATCCAAAAATCTCTCTTATAATTGGATAGTTCATAAAAAATATGAACATTTTCAAAAAACGAAGGGTACTCCATCACTATTTCTTATGAATATATAAACGATTTCTCTTATATAGGAACCCTTGGTCTTGGGTTTATATAGGCATAATAAATATATAAACGATTTCTACACGGTGTCTATTTGAAAATATTAAGATATATCTTCTTCATCATCATTAATTAGTACAGGATATGCTCAATTCTATGTATTATCATTCTACCCATATTTTGTAACCTTTTTTTTTTTTTTTGGTAAGCAAGCCCAACCAACCACGCAACAACTAATAAAAATTTGTATTTGCATTAATTCATGACATTTTACAAAGATATCGCTAAGATTACTCGCTAAAATTAGTTAGTACACATAATTATTACTATTACATTTTGCAAATGCTCACAAATGTTTTTACTTGAGCATACGTAAAAGGCGAGTAAACTTAATTAATTCCTTTCTAAATAAGGCTTTCTTGATATTTGTGAGGACACAATTTTGTAACGAACCTAAACAGTGTTGGGTTCGCACGTAAAAAGACCCAAAACAATATCATTTGTAGAGCGTGGGTTTGAAAGGCTAGGCCTTGGTCACCAGGCTGTGGGTTTTTCATGGTGTTCATGCATGGTTAAGTTTCCTTCACCCCTTGGAGTATTTCTCCTGGAGGTGGGCTGGGAGGCTCTGGTTTTTGGCCATTTTTCCCAGCCCCTTCTCTAGATTACTTACCTTTCCTTTTATACTAGCTTGCGCTCGTTGTCCTTCGTCCACGTGTAGGGTCAACCTTTCCAAGACTGATACTTGTCCCATCAACCTATACCCAAAGTCGTTGGGGGTGGTTGTAAAAGCTGAAGAATACGGCTCTGTCAGGTGCAAGGTATTAAATGGCAGTAAGGGCAGTTTTCCCTGGATATTTTAGGTTTTCTTTCAAGCTTAGTCCTATACCGTATTTGCCCCATTTTTCCAATGGGATTTTGGGTCTGCCGAGGACTAAACTGTCCTTGGTTGTATCCTATGGCTACCTAGTGCTTTGTATCATTAAGTTTGGGCCATAGCCCTCCTCGGCTTGGGCCTTTGGACTCCCCACGAGTAAATGGGCCTGGCCCATAATTTATTGGGCCCCACAATAGCCCCTCAAAACCCTGCTATCCGACCTATTGGTTGGAAAGGAGGGTTTTGGTAATACTGAGCCTTTATTATGGCTCATTAAATTCGGCCCTTCACTAATACTGGCGGTTCTCCATCTGCCCAGGAAATGTATCGGTCTGCGAGACATTTTCTTGATTTTACTCCTGGGGCATTCTCGCCGTTTGGTTATCCAAAACGCGCCTTTAATGACTTCTATCTACGAGACTTTTTTAAATTCGACGGTTTGTTTGATGAGGTGGGGAAGTGGAACGGATACATCTTTGTTTTACGGATTCTTTTGGAAACCTAGAAGAATTTAATACCTTCCGTTCTGCTCTTCCTATAAGAAGACAAGTAGGAGGCTCTCGCTCTCGTACAGAGACCCTTTTTTCTCTTTCTGAGATCTAAAATCCTTGGCCTACCTTAGCGTTTGTTTCACCCACTAGTTACACACTAAATCATAATACGTTCACCATAACAACGAGTAATGAAGGAACCACACCCCCCCCCCCCGGTAAACACCACATTCCAATAAAGTCCATAATGGCGGTCAGGGCAGGGATGGCGAAGACTCAAAATCTATCTCACCTTCCTTTCAGCCAAAATTCGAAGCAGGGACTCGTCACGTCAAACTTTCGGCGTGACTGAGTCGAGGACACCCATCATCAGTACCAACCGCTCTCTCATGAGCATATCTAACATGGCACCAGTGTGTTAGGAGTCAGGACTAAGGCAGGGACCAAGTGCCCCTGCTTCTTCCTCTCTTCGTTCACTGGTGCCTCCCTTTGCCTCTCTTTCTTCTTCTTTCCACCACCAGATCCATCCTGGTGTTTTTCCTTCTCCCTCTTTTACTCCTTTTTCTTTCTTTTCATCTCTTCTCTCTTCTTCTCCTCCTTCTTTTCATTCATCTCCTCCATCTTCTTTACTCATGTCCTCCATCTTCTTCATTCATCTCATCCATCTTCTTCTAAAGAAGGTCCTTCTCTCAATATGGGCACCACTGAGGCAGGGTTTGGAAAGACTTTGGAGACGAGTTTAAAATGAGATCTGATTGTCTACTTGATGTATTATTGTTGTCGTTTTTTTTTTATATATTGTTTCGGCAATCTACTTTTTGTATAGGCTTGCTTAAGCCCCTCTTTGTATGTTGTAATACATCTCTATATTAATAAAAATTATCATCACTTTACTTGACATACTCTATCTCTATATTTTCTAAATGATAACACAATGCATAGACAGGCAATCCTGTAAATTTTTTTTTATTTCTAAACCGCGACCGACGTCTTGGACCAAAGTCCCAGTTAATAAAAAAGATCTTGCTCTGTGTTTATAAAAACAGTCCGGCTTAATAATACTGAATGGAACAAACAATACTTAGGGTTGAAACTCCCATTAGGCAGGGAAAGAAAGGACGTTGTGATGAGCTTACTGAGTCAGCCTGACACAATATCGCCGACCTTAGAGTACAATACTTGGGACCCTAATCCTTTATTAAAGAGAAGGGCACTACTACGAATTTCCAAGTGCTGTTCGGCACAATAATATAGCATTTGAATCAACGACACCTAGGGCCAAAATACTTACTAAGCAAAAGATATCACCATAACTTTAATAGAGTTGTTTGGCACAACAATGCCGACCTGTGAAAAAGATACTTACCCAAAACTAGCCGAGATGATAACTGAGTGCTTGATGCGGTGTAGGGAGTGACCATCCGAGGACATATCATCCGCCAAATGAACAGCCCTGCTAGGCTACTGACTAGTGGGGCGTTTCGCCATCTTCTTAACACTCCTATTGGCAGTGACCTTTTACAGTATTTGAGCCGAGGATTAAGTAACTTAGAATTTTTATTAAGTAGCCAATCTTATGAAATTCAATCCTTTTCTCATCCAAGTAGTTGGTTTCCCCATAGGCTTGAGTTCGAAGACCATGCAATGCCTTGGTCCTGTCCAAAACTTAGTTTTCTCATCCAAGTAGTTGGTTTCCCCATAGGCTTGAGTCCGAGGACCATGCAATGCCTTGGTTCTGTCCAAAAACCCAGTTTTCTCATCCAAGTAGTTGGTTTCCCCATAGGCTTGAGTCCGAGGACCATGCAATGCCTTGGTTCTGTCCAAAACCTAGTTTTCTCATCCAAGTAGTTGGTTTCCCTATAGGCTTGAGTCCGAGGACCATGCAATGCCTTGGTTCTGTCCAAAAACCCAGTTTTCTCATCCAAGTAGTTGGTTTCCCCATAGGCTTGAGTCCGAGGACCATGCAATGCCTTGGTTCTGTCCAAAAACCCAGTTTTCTCATCCAAGTAGTTGGTTTCCCCATAGGGTTGAGTCCGAGGACCATGCAATGCCTTGGTTCTGTCCAAAACCTAGTTTTCTCATCCAAGTAGTTGGTTTCCCTATAGGCTTGAGTCCGAGGACCATGCAATGCTTTGGTTCTGTCCAAAACCCCAGTTTTCTCATCCAAGTAGTTGGTTTCCCCATAGGCTTGAGTCCGAGGACCATGCAATGCCTTGGTTCTGTCCAAAACCTAGTTTTCTCATCCAAGTAGTTGGTTTCCCCATAGGCTTGAGTCCGAGGACCATGCAATGCCTTGGTTCTGTCCAAAAACCCAGTTTTCTCATCCAAGTAGTTGGTTTCCCCATAGGCTTGAGTCCGAGGACCATGCAATGCCTTGGTTCTGTCCAAAACCTAGTTTTCTCATTGCGTGGGACCTTGGCTTTAGGGGAGTTAACTCCTCAGCCGAGCCCCTAAAATTATCCAGGCGATTAACGCTACCAAGCGTAGCCCCTAGTCAAGAAGCATAGCCCCTAGCGGAACTTAACACTAAAACTCTACAACCGGTTGTTAGAAATGACAAAGGAACTCTCTCGACCTACCGCCTATGCCAACACACAAGCCTTTCCCACAGACGGCGCCAATTGTGAGGACACGATTTTGTAACGAACCTAAACAGTGTTGGGTTCGCACGTAAAAAGGCCCAAACAATATCATTTGTAGAGTGTGGGTTTGAAAGGCTAGGCATTGGTCACCAGGCGGTGGGTTTTTCGTGGTGTTCATGCATGGTTAAGTTTCCTTCACCCCTTGGAGTCTTTCTCCTGGAGGTGGGTTGGGAGGCTCTGGTTTTTGGCCATTTTTCCCAGCCCCTTCTCTAGATTACTTACTTTTCCTTTTATACTAGCTTGCGCTCGTTGTCCTTCGTCCACGTGTAGGGTCAACCTTTCCAAGACTGATACTTGTCCCATCAGCCTATACCCAAAGTCGTTGGGGGTGGTTGTAAAAGCTGAAGAATACGGCTCTGTCAGGTGCAAGGTATTAAATGGCAGTAAGGGCAGCTTTCCCTGGATATTTTAGGTTTTCTTTCAAGCTTAGTCCTATACCGTATTTGCCCCCTTTTTCCAATGGGATTTTGGGTCTGCCGAGGACTAAACTGTCCTCGGTTGTATCCTATGGCTACCTGGTGCTTTGTATTATTAAGTTTGGGCCATAGCCCTCCTCGGCTTGGGCCTTTGGACTCCCCACGAGTAAATGGGCCTGGCCCATAATTTATTGGGCCCCACAATATTCTATAGAGATATTGCTAAGATCACCTACTAAAATTAGTTAGAATTCATAATTATGATCAAATTTTGGAAATGCTCACAAATTTGTTCTTTCTTGAGCATACGTAGAAGACATGTAACCTTGATTTCTTTTTAGCTTAGGCCCTACACAAGGTTTATCTCATGAATGCATTTCTCTAAGGACTTTCCTTAAAAACACTAATAATTTTTTGTTTGTAAAAATTTTATTTTATTTTTTATTTTTGAAAGGTGAGCCTAGGTGTTAACGTAATAAGTGATATTATGGCAAATGGGTTGCTTAGCCTATCAATGCACTGACTAGGCTAGATACAAATGGGCCAAAACAACCCCTAGAAGCCTCTAAGTAATCTCAAACAAGCTATATACACCTAAGCTTTCCACTAAAAAAAAAAAAAGCCTCTAGCCAATTCTTCGGTCGCCTTCAAAGAACTAATTAAAATTCAAGATAAGATGCTGGAGTTCTTGCATATGGAGTGAGGAAACCATCATATGCACAATGACACTAAGTAGAGACCACAAATGTATACAATTAGAAAACCACTTTAGCATTTAAGAAAAGTTGGTGCTTGCTTCTAAAATAGAGAGATTATCTGTCTGGAATGCAGTCCATTTGGTCCATTTCAGTCCACTTTAGACTATTCGGTCCATTTTGGTTCACTTCAGTTTATGCTGGTCCACTACGGTCTAATTTGGTCCATTCAATCCATTTCGGTCCAAATCTCCACTTCGAACTATTTTGGTCCACTTCGGTCTATTCATTTCATTTTAGTCCACTTCGGTCTCATTCAATCCACTTTTGTCCATTTTGGTCCATATAAGATCTTCTATTATTCTTGTAAGTGAGTTTAAATTAAAGCCCACTAGAAGTTTCATAGAACACAAAACGGACAAATCCTATAATCACAAGGCTATGACATATTAGTATGTTCTCACTATAAGCTTTATCCTTTGATTAGCAACTCCTAATCATTGAAGGATTTCTTTTTCCCATCCATCTAGAGCACTTACTTTTGCATCTTGTGGAAGGTTAATAATTGGAGATATTACCTCTAAAGATGAAGGCTTCTGCATCCATGTATGGCTTCATATGTTTCACACTACAGCCTTTGCTTATTCTCCATCTACGACCTTTTTCAATTACCCAACTTGCATCAAGCTGCTTTTTCGATGTATAAGAAGCATCGCCACGTATATGGTAAAAAGTTAGTATTATCCATTAGGCTTCAATCTTGTTTGACTAACAAATTAAAAGCATTGGCACTCCAAAACCCCATTCCTCTTTGTTGCTTTCATTTGCATAATCATTCCAAAATTCACAAAGTGATCCTATGAATTTTCCTTTTCATCTTCATATTTTAAGGAAGTGGTGAAGCCATATGGAACACATTTTAGACAAATAGAAATCAATCGACAATTCTACAGACATAGCTTTTTTCAAAATATCTAAGAATGTGGATTGTAATTAATGTAACATCACTTTCACATTAAATCACCACTAACATCACTTTTATTGTATATCAATCATAGCCTGTGAACTTAACAATTGTGAAAAAAAAAATGTGAATTTGTTATATATATTGACTCATTGATATAAGACCTATCTCTAAACAGGCTATATATACCTGAGCTTTCCACTAAAAAATAATAATTATAATTCCTTCTAGTCAATTCCTAGTGGCCTCCACCAAAGAACAAATCAAAATTCATGGTAAGATGCTGCAGTTCTTGCTTGTGGAGTGAAGAAAACATCATATGCACAACGCCTCTAGGTAACAACCGCAAATGTAATCGGTTAGAAAACCACCTTAGCATTTAAGAAAGTTGATGCTTGCTTTTAAAGTATAGTTTATCTATCTGGAATACAGCCAAGTTAATGAAATGTCAAAAACTTGCTTCACTGACAATGAAATGTACAAGGTCACTCTTAAATTTCACAAAAGAAGTCAACATGCAATTACTGGTTATTAATAACTCTATCCAGTCATCCAAGTTAAATTGGATTCACCGATAATACAACTCAGCTCAATTCTTGCGTTTGAATGTGAGGCTCAAATTGAAGTACTGTACAAGAACCATCTCAACCTTATGCTTCCGATAGATCTACATTCTCAGTAACAGGAATTGTTGATTCAGGAGATGGCTCTTGGATACCTTCGGTATCAGGTGGTTGAGATCCATGCTTTGCAGCAGCCTGCAAGACCCGGTTTTGAACATCCAAGGATGAAGGGGATGTTGGTAGTCCAATGCGGTTTGTTTCCAATTTTCCAGCAGCCCATGAAAATGACTGAGCTCCAAATCTGACAGGAGCAAGCAGCAGCCTTCAATAAAAATAAGAAGATCATACTGACAGTAAACACGTGCTGCAAGGCACGACCCTGCAAGTAATGAAAAAGAAAATGTTATGCGGTTAGACCATTAGCATTTTGAGAACTGCATTTCTCTATTTTATTTTCCTCACACATTTTCAGCAGAATCTTACTAAGAAGCTCATTTTGCGAGAGCAAGCTTTAACAAGTGTAAGATTGCAAAACAGAGAATAGAAAAATGAACAGAGAGCTACGGAAGCTAAGAAAAGAGATAGAGAAAAGAGCTTCTGGAGAAACTTTCTATATTCTGATTCTGGTAAAAAAAAAAAAAAATGAATTGATTCATTATCTGTACACGGGTTCAATATATATACTAACAGAGCAGCTAACTAAAACAGAAACTAATTCCCTAATTACACGGAGAACAGTTACATATAGCACGTGTAACTCTCACGTGTGAACTTAAATAACTAATACAAATTGAAAACTACAAGTAGCATAAGTCCCTTGTGCCGTTTTGTGTCAACACCATCACTTGCTTTGCTTTACTCTGTTTCACAAGCACTTCACCTCACTGTTTCTGCTTCTTGCCTCACTGCTACTTTAACCTTGAGTCTAGTATCTTTACAGCTCCCCTCAAGGTTAGCTTCAGGTCCATGGATATTGATTATGCTCATTTTGTCAAGTAAAGAAAAAAATTGTCGAGCACCAAGTGCCTTTGTCAACAAATCTGCTAATTGTGTGTGAGTTGGAGTATAAAACAACTTGATCACTTGATCTTGTACTTTGTCTCTAACCAGGTGGCAGTCTATTTCTATGTGCTTTGTACATTCATGAAATACAAGATTCTCTCCTATATATATGGCAGCTTTGTTATCACAGAAAAGTAGGGCCGGTTGTGGATGATAAACTTCAAGATCCTTCAACAGAGCTAGCAACCAGGTTATTTCACATACTGTCACAGCCATTGCCCTGTATTCTGCCTCTGCAGAAGATCTAGACACAATGGACTACTTTTTAGACTTCCATGATACCAAAGAATCACCTAGAAATATGCAATATCCAGTCGTTGATCTCCTAGTATCTACACATGCTGCCCAATCTGCATCAGTGTACCCTTTCAAATGGAAATCAGATCTTGAAGCCAACAAAATTCCTTGACCAGGACAGCTTTTGATATACTGCAATACCTTATAAGCTGCATCCAAGTGAGGTTTTCTAGGCTTGGACATGAATTGGCTGAGCTTGTGGACTGGATATGCCAAATCTGGCCTAGTAATGGTTAGATATAGTAATCTACCAACCAATCTTCTATAGATTTCAGGATTAGCCAGCAATTCTCCATAATGCTTACTTAGCTTCAAATTTTGGTCCATTGGAATCGTGCAAGGCTTACAAGCTGTCATCCTTGCATCCTTAAGTATCTCAAGGGCATATTTTCTTTGGCACAATGTGATTCCCTTATCTGATCTAGCCACTTCAAGGCCAAGAAAATATTTCAAACTTCCAAGGTCTTTAAGCTTGAATTTCTTATCCAAAAATAGTTTAAATTCTTCCACTACCTTGACATCATTGCTAGCAATGAGGATGTCATCAACATAAACTAATAGGGCCAAAAATGACCTTTGAGACTTCTTAGTAAACAAAGAGTAGTTTGACTTTGATTGTTTGAAACCATATTGTAAGATTGTGGATGAAAGCTTAGAGTACCACTGTCTGGAAGCTTGCTTAAGTCCATATAAGGACTTATTGAGCTTACAAACCAATCCCCCCTTGCAGTGAAACCCCTGTGGAAGCTGCATGTATACATCCTCATGTAGATCACCATGGAGGAAGGCATTATTAACATCAAGTTGAGCCAAATGCCAACCCCGAACAGCAGAAACAGCCAATAAAGTCTTGACAGTAGCCATTTTGGCAACGGGAGAGAAAGTTTCAGTAAAGTCAAGGCCCTCTTGTTGAGTAAACCCCTTCGCCACTAAACGTGCCTTGTACCTTTCAATATTGCCATCTGCCCTATATTTTACCCTATAAACCCATTTGCAACCCACAGCCTTCTTATGAGGAGGTAAAGGTGTGAGAGTCCAAGTATTGTTAGCCTTAAAAGTAGCAATTTCTGTATCCATTGCTTTCTACCACTGTGGAGTTTTGACAGCCTCAAAGTAGGACTTGGGTTCAGGAATATTAGTAATGAGGGAACAAAAATGGGCATAAGAAACGGATAAATGTGAAGTAGAAAGATAAGAAGATAAAGGGTATTTGGTACCTGAAGTGGGAGGTGAAGAACCTGCCTTGATGGAAGAAGTGGAGTGAGAAAATGGATCACAAATAACTGAGCTACATTTGTATGATTGCAGATAGGTAGGAGGCTTGGAAGCCCTTTGTGACCTTCTTAAAGATGGAGTGGAAGCAACAATGTCTAAAGGTTGGAGCAACATCAACAATAGCAGGAGAAAGAGAAGGACTACCAGATATATTAGGAGGATTAGACATAGAAAGAGACTCATTTAGGGACTCATCTAGGATAGGAGTATTGGAAGAAAGGGAAGAAAAAGGATCAGGAAGTGGAGTAGAGGGACTAACCCGAGATGGTGCAGAAATAGGATCAGGAAGTGAAGTAGAGGGACTGACCCGAGATGGTGCAGGAATAGAATCTGTGACAATATCAGAAGTTGGAAAAGAAAGCGAGGTGAAGCTACTGAAGGAAACAAATGAGGTAGAGGAATATTGGAATGAGAAGAGGATGAATAAGGATCTGACACAAAAGGAAAAAGTGTTTCATGAAAAATCACATTCCTTGAAATGAAAATTTTCTTAGTAAATAGGTTGAGAAGTTTGTAACCCTTAACACCAAATGGGTATCCAAGAAAAACACAAGGTACAGACCTGGGATCAAACTTAGTTCTATGTTGAATTAAAGTTGAAGCAAAACAAAGACAATCAAAAACTTTGAGATGCTCATAAGAAGGGGTTTTGCCATATAACTTTTCAAAAGGAGATTTGTTATTCAAAATAGGGGAAGGCAACCTGTTAATGATATGTACAGCAGTCAACACACACTCACCCCAAAGACAAAGAGGGACATTAGATTGAAATCTCAAGGCCCTAGCCATGCTCAAGATATGTTGGTGTTTCCTCTCCACAACTGAATTTTGTTGTGGAGTGGCTACACAAGAATGTTGATGTATAATACCATTTGCAGAAAAAAAATCTTTCAAGAAAAACTCAGGAGCATTATCAGTTCTAAACACCTTGATTTTTGTGTGAAACTGTGTACATATCATGTTGTAAAAAGAAACAAGCAGTGGCCTAGTATTTGATTTGTATTTCATTAGATAGACCCAAGTAGATATAGTAGCATCATCAACTAAAGTAAGAAAATATTTGAAACCTTCTTGAGTAGGTTTAACAAAAGGACCCCAAACATTACAATGGACAATATCAAAAGCATTAGAGGAAATGTGATTAAAGGATGGAAATGGTAACTTTTTCTATTTAGCAATAGGACATAGAACACAATCTTTATTGCTTTGAAATTGGATTACATCAGGAATATGATTGTGCAGAGTATTGAGCATATTATCGGAAACATGCCCAAGTCTAAGATGCCAAAGAAATGGCTTAGAAACAATAGGAACATTGGAAACAGAATTTACAAGTGAATCAAAAACAGATTGTAAAATGGAAGAAACTCCTGATATAGATTTGCAATCTGGTGAAACTTGCAGCAAGTAAAGATTGTTGTGCAATTTACCCACTCCAATCGTTTTCCAACATGACAGATCTTGTATGAAGCAAAATTTTGAAAGAAAAACAAAACAACAAGATAGGCATTTTATCAATTTGCTAACAGAGATTAGGTTGAATGAAAAGGAGAGAACACAAAGAACGTTTTCAAGAATTAAGGTGGATGTGATTTGGATGGTGCCTATGTGAGTGACAGCAACTTTCTCACCATTAGGCAATTGAACAGAAGTAGATATAGAACTAGTGATTTTGGTGAATAAGGTGACAGAGTGAATTATGTGATCTATAGCACCAGTATCAAGAACCCAAGTCTCACTATTAAAAGCAGTTTTGTGTATAGGATTCACAGCAAATATAGAATGTCGCATGCTTAAAGACATACAATCTTGAAACATATGACAAGTTTTACCTGAAGCAGCAGTGAAAGTAATTGCAGAATTGGCTGAATGAACACCCTCACAAGAATCAGATGAGAAGGCATGAGTGTTGAGTAGAGAAATCAATTGCTGGCATTGATCCGCAGTGAATGGAAAATTACCACTGCCTAGCTATGTTTCTCCAATCTGAGATTGATCACCCTCAAGACTGATCTGATTTGCCATTGGAGCTTTTCCCCTCTGCTTATAACTCGGTGGAAAACCAACCAATTTGTAACACTTCTCCTTGATGTGACCAAGCTTGCCACAATAACTGCACATAGGCCTTCCTTTTCCAGCATTGCCTTTGAAATTCTTGCCAGAATTGTTTGCAAAACCAGAGCCATGAGTGAAGCACTGTGAAGTAGGAGGTGACTATTGAATCTCCTTGCATCACAGTAGAAATTTGCTTTTGCAGCTGTGAAATTCGTGGTCCATTAGCTTGAGAGAAACGATTCTTGAGTACACTCCAAACTTCAAGAGCAGTATTCCTATAGATCACACTAGCAGTGATATGAGGCGAGACACAGTTCAGAATCCAAGAGGAAATCATCGAATTGCACTTAGACCATGCCTTCTTCTCTAGTGGAGTGACTGCCATTGAAGCAGTGATTGATCCATCGACAAAACCTAGTTTGCTTTTGGCATCCAAAGCCATCTTCATAGCACGAGCCCAGGTAGGATAGTTATCCTCTGTTAATGGCTGCGAAACCAAGATTGCACCAGGTGATTCACCGTGATGTAGAAAGAATGGGCTACGCAGATCCTCCATTGGTGAAAGCTCACGCTGTGAGGTTGAAGATGAACTTTGTTGAGGATTGGACGCCATTGAAAGCGATTTAGGCTCTGATACCATGTAAGATTGGAAAACAGAGAATAGAAAAATGAACAGAGAGCTACGGAAGCTAAGAAAAGAGATAGAGAAAAGAACTTCTGGAGAAACTTTCTATATTCTGATTCTGGAAAAAAAAAATGAATTGATTCATTATCTGTACACGGGTTCAATATATATACTAACAGAGCAGCTAACTAAAACATAAACTAATTCCCTAATTACACGGAGAATAGTTACATGTAGCACGTGTAACTCTCACGTGTGAACTTAAATAACTAATACAAATTGAAAACTACAAGTAGCATAAGTCCCTTGTGCCGTTTTGTGTCAACACCATCACTTGCTTTGCTTTACTCTGTTTCACAAGCACTTCACTTCACCTCACTGTTTCTGCTTCTTGCCTCACTACTGCTTTAACCTTGAGTCTAGTATCTTTACAACAAGCACTAGGCAAATGGACTAACTTTCCCCATAAAATAAATATTTGAAATCTAAGACTTATTCACGCCGGCCCAAGCACAAAAAATTTAGTAACATATAATATAACTTATATGCAAGAATATCAATATGCCTTTTCTATCAGCAATGCAGCTTGCATGGAAATTTTTTGAACATTAACCATCAAAAAGAAAGTTTGCAATGTTATGGAGTTACATTGATCCATTACATAATCGAGCTTTCACTTGATTTTAATTCTTAATATGATATAAATTATTGCATATCCTAAAAATAGAAAGAGAAAATATAAATTATGAGTCTGACATTAGTTCAGAATTCCATTCATTAGTGTATAGGTAGGATTACTGTTGAATCCTATCTCATTTTCAGTGTGCTAAGGCAAACTTCTGGCATACATCAAATCCTAAGTTGTGCCTTTGTAAATTACAACAGTAAGTCAGCACAAAAGACAGCATTAAATAATACACATTAAACATTCATAGATCCAGACTGCCTGATTAACAATAGAATAAACTGAATCTGAAAACCAAAATTTGTGTTTTAACATAATATTAAGAAGCATCCATCCTTCATCAATAAATAGTCCAAGAAGGAACAAGAGATCCATGAGGGCTTGCGTAATTAACGGAACAGTGTAATATTATATTAAGGTCCAAGTAGTCCAAATCAATTGTAAAACAAGCAAATTAACCCTAGGATAAATTATGGTTAGTTTAGGATTTTTTTTGTATATAAACTCTACATTGGGTTTATTGTATCACAAATTAATATGTAGCTATCAAGGGGAAAACTACACTTTACTACCCTAAACTATACCTTAGATTACACTTTGCATCCTAAACTATTCGAATGCATATTTTGCTCCCTAAACCTTGACATTTGTTATACTTTGCACCCCCAAAGTTAGTTTTACTGTTATGTTAGACAGAAATTAAAAGCACATGACCTGCACATGATTTTTCCTTAGGTGGCACATAGTTTAAAGACAAAAATACGCTCTTCTCACTCAATTAAAAACAAAAACTCTCTCACGTGTTGCATCTCCTCCTCCCTTAAATAAAAAATCTGTTGCAGCACCTAATACAACAATGGCGGATGCAGCAATTGCAGCCAGCCACAGCTCGTTCTATGCTAAGGAAGTGAACAAGGGGATATCTATAGATTCTACACCGCCACTCAAGTCCTTAAGTGTGCCTAAGGACAAGTCTTGTGATGGTACAAGCAGTTCACATTGTGATTAACCTTTAAATGTATTGAAACTTTTGAGTACGAGACATTCTTTTTGACTCTGAAGAGGAAAAATGATACCTTATTGGTTCAAAGCTTCATCAATAGAAGATAACATTTTTTTTAATACTATAGGTGTGTACATCCTCTAATGCCATAGTTGTATTAGAATACAAGAGTAAATACCTTTTCTCACTCATAAAATGGTGCATCATGGTGGTTAAGTACCTGGAACCTGTGAAAGGAGAAGAGGAGCTGCCGGACACGCATACGTGAGAGTTGTTTGGGATTTAGGGTTAGAGAGATTTTTTATTTGGGGAAGATGATTTGCTATGCACGTGATAGATTTTGTTTTCAATTTATTGGGAAGAGGGTGTTTTTGTCTTTAAACAATGCATCATTTAAGCAAAAATCGCATGCAAGTCACATGCTATCAATTTCTGTCTAACATAGCAATAAAACTAACTTTGGGGTGCAAAGTGTAACAAATGTCAAAGTTTAGGGTGCAAAATGTGCATTTGAATAGTTTATGGTGCAAAGTGTAATCTAGGGTATAGTTTAGGGTGGTAAAATGTAATTTCCCCAACTGTCAAGGGCTTCCCGAGGTTTAGGCCAAAATTCGGATTTTGGCCATGGCCGTGAATCACAGCCCCACAAAACCTCCGCAACCAAGTTCACTGCTGTTCTTCACCTTGAAAACCCATCGGAGAAACGGCCACATTCAGATCGGATTCAACCCCATCACAAATTCATTCACAACACCAGGCCACCATACAACAATGTCACAATAGCCACACCACCGTGGAAACATGCGCAGGAAGTTTCTTATCTATATATATGTAGGCAACACGAGGCCATTGCAGTTGATGAAAGAGGTACAATGAAATCTGTGTATGACATTCAACAAACGCAGTGGCCAAATTATGTGCCTATTTTGCCAGATAATAATGGCTCTCGTTATGAGTTGAAACGGATTTGTGAGATAGATCTTTGGACTTGTTTCCAAATTCTGTTTCAAAAAGCATGCAATTTAGAATGAGTAAACAATATTTGGCAAATATTGCACTGAAGATGTATGTCAAGGTGTGAATACTATCCTTGTTGATGCACTATCCAAGGTATCTGTTTCTGGTGGAATGATCAAGGAACTACTCATATCTTTTCGGAGAGCAATTCGGTAGAAACCATGACAAATTATGTTCTACAGGGATGGTGTGAGTACTTGTGAAACTTATCTTCATATTTGTGACTACTAATGGTATTTTATTGTGAAACATATCTTTATCTTTGTGAAACTTGTCACTACAGTTTGTCATTTTTCCATGATTAACATAATACTTAGATGTTGTGTTTCACAACAAACAAACATAAAAAAAATAAAAAATAAATAAAAAAAACTAAAATTCAAACATGAAAATATAAAAGTGAGAAGCAATATCACAAGGTATTGCCATGTTAGCCCGGTCATGTCAATGGCATAACTCTATGCAACTTAATTGACACAAGATCTTTTGTAAGTGGGTTTGAAGCCCACCAGGAGTTTCATGAAAACACAAAATGACCCTAGGATAGATCCAATAATAATTATTCTATGAATAAGTCTATGGCATATTCCAGCATTTACATATATACCCATTACCTATAATCTATATACTCCCTTTTCCATGCATAAGAAGCATTGCCTTTTTAGTTTAGCCTCAAGGAATGTACAAGATGGAAAATACTTGGGTTTTAGACCTCTATAATGTGTATTATGTATTAGTTTTATTCCTGGCTAATTAACAAAATAAAAGCTTTGATACCCCGAAACCCTCTTTGTTGCTTTGATTCATGTAGCCTTTCCCATTTCATCATGTGTATCTTTCTCGTCTTTCTTTTGGCCCCTCCAAAATTCATTAATCATTAAATTAATCTCCTCATTTAAGGTTGCCAACAACTTGAAGCAACACATAGCATGGGTTGGAATAGTTTGTACTACTTCTTTGACAAATGACCTTTCATGTCAAACACAAAATACAGGGAAAAAAAAATTAACCAAAATGTCACGTTGGAATTGAACATATTAAATCTTGATTTTGCAGAGATTAGAGAATGACAATTTAACATGACAAATACTTTGTTTTGTTTTTTGATATAACACATTTGGTGAAGAGTGCGAAATTAAGCAAAATAAGGCATATTGACTCTTGAGTAGTCCTGACCTCCATCCCCAAGAAGATGAGAGGATTAATAGAATTGATCTAGTCACTGTCGTAATGCGCATTTACGAGATTAATTGAACATATTAAATCGTAATGCGCATGCACATCGTCTATGCCAAATTAATTGGAACCAAGAAAAAACTAAATAAGCCACTTAGCACAAATGATAATAATTCATATTTTATGTGTCATTCAATTATGAGATGCTGTTTCTCAAAAAAATAATAATAATAATAATGAGATGCTTAAAAGATAATTTTGTCAGTCAGCAAGAATTCCTATTAATTAAGGGAAAAAATAACCAAAAAAAAAAAAAAAAAAAAAAAAAAAAAAACAAACAAACAAACAAAATCAGGCAGTGAGAAGTGCTATTGGACAAGAAGCCAAGAAGCTTCGACGATTCACTTTTGAAAGTTGAAACAACTTGTTCTTTCTTTTCCTTTTTTTTCTTTTTTATTCTTTCACTCCTCGGTAAACAATTACATAGAAATTTATTGAGGAAACAATTCTTGGACTGGTTTCTTTCTCCAAACTATCTGAACTTGAAATACATATGTGCTCCTCCAGCCTTCAAGAAACAGCCAATTATAATCAGATATCATTAAAAAAATATGGATTGAATAAGAAATAAATATGCATAACTTTTAAATAATAAAAAATTCAGTAATATTCATACAATAACAAAGGTAGGATATAAATTTTAAAAATAATAACTTACCTGTTGATCCTAAGAAAACCATATTATAGGAGACATTCATGATATTCTATCATGAACAATGACCTTTTCTTTGGGCCTCTAGCATCGTTAACACAAAAATATTTGCATCCAAAAATCTCTCTTAAAATTGGATAGCTCATAAAAAAGATGAGCAATTTCAAAAAAGAGGGGTACTCCATCACTATTTTTTTTTGAACTCACAAATTAATTGCTTTTCTTCTATTGAAAACTGATTTGGAGCACTTGGGTTTATATAGGCATAAAGATATAAATGCTTCCTACATGGTATTTGTTTGTAAATATTAAGAAATATAACTACGCAACAACTAATAAACATTTGTATTTTTGCGAATGCTCACAAATGAGTTCTTTGTTGAGCATACGTAGAAGATAAGAAATCCTAATTTCTTTCTAGATAAGGTCTTTCTGATATACCACAAAGATATTGCTAAGATCACCTACTAAAATTAGTTAGGACTCATAATTATGATTAAATTTTGGAAATTCTCACAAATTTAAAATTTGTTTTTTCTTGAGCATACGTAAAAGACACGTAAAATTGATTTCTTTCCAAATAAGGTCATGCATAAGGTTTATCTCATGCATTCCTTTTGAGGACTCTCCTTGAAAACACTAATAATTTTTGGGTTGTGTTAACAGGCACCACAAGGTGCCCATTAACAACAACTTTTTTGACTTTTTTCCGTCAACTCTTTTGTTTTTTTTTTTTTTTTTTTTTGGGTAATTTTATGTCATTTTTTCAGCTTTATAAGTACTTTTATATCTTTTTATTTCATTTATCACATTTTTTTTAATTACGTAGAATTCACATTAGGAAAACCTTAACAAGCACCGCACGTGCTTGCTAACATTTCTCATAATTTTTTGCACATGAAAGTTTTATTTTATCATAATTTTGGAAGGTGAGCTTAGGTGTTGAAGTGGTAAGTGACATACACAAAAATGTTAAAGGTCAAAGTCCAGGAGTAAAAATTAATTTGGTCCAATTGATTGCTTAGCCCATCAGTGCACTAGCTAGGCTAGATACAAATGGGCCAAAACAACCCCTATAAATCCTCTATTCTTCTTGTAAGTGGGTTTGAAGCCCACTAGGAATTTCATGGAATAAAAATTGGCCCTTGGACAAATCCTATAATCACAAGTCTATAATATATTAGTATGTTACCATTCCAAGCTTTATTCTTTGATTAACAACTCCTCATTCAAGGATTTCTTTTTCGCATCTATCAGAGCACTTTCTCTTGCATTGTGGAAGTTTAATAATTGGAGATATTACCTCAAAAGATGAAGGCTTCAACATCCATGTGTTGCATCATATGTTTCAGTTTCACACTATCCCTTTGAACTGAGCTGCTTTTCCATGTGTAAGAAGCAGCATCGTCACGTATATAGTAAAAAGTTCATATTATGCATTAGTCTTCCATCTTGTTTGACTAACAATTTTTATTTTTATTTTTTTGACATTCCAAAACCCCCCATTCCTCTTTGTTGCTTTGATTCGCATAACCTTTCCAGTTTATTTGATGTATCTTTCTCTCATCTTTCTTTTCGCCCCACCAAAATTTATTGATCGGTGAATTAACCTCATCAAATATGGTTGCTAACAACTTGAAACAACACATACCATGGGTTGGGATAGTATGTGCTATTGCTTTAACGTGAATCTCTCTACCAAGTATAGATATTAACTTGTCTTTTCAGTTTTCACACTTGTAATTTTCTCCAAACACTTTCTTTGATCTCCACAAATGTTTTCTTTGATCTTCCTATCATCAAAGGAATCTTAAATATTGTTCATGTCGTTTCACTTATTGGACACATAGGTTGCTTCTGATTACTCCTTTTATATCACTTCTTGTGTTTTTAATTGAAAAACAAGTAAAGACTTCTCACTATTTATCTTTTGGCATATGTTTCTTTAGATTGTTTCAAATTACCCAACATTCTTTCACAGCTGCCCTACAAAAGAGTAAATTGCTATTTGCAAATGTAGAGTAATCCATGCTATATATAATGTGATCCTACGAATTTTCTTCATCATCTCCACATTTTAAGGAAATCATGTAGCCATATAGAATACATTTTAGATACACACAGAAGTCATATATTAAATAAAAAATGCGAAAAACACAATTTTTACACTATATCTAAGGTGGTGGATTGTAATTGCTGCAACATCACCTTCACATGAAATTACTACTAACATTACTTTTATTGTATACTAATCATAGTTTGCCAATTAAATAGTTGTGAAAAAAATTGTAAAATATATATAACTATATATATATATATATATATATATATATTAGACTTGTTTCTAAGTAATCTCAAACTATTTACACCTAAGCTTCCCACTAGAGAAAAAAAAAAAGCTCTAGTCAATTAAAATTCATGAAAAGATGCTGGAGTTATTGCCTATGGAGTGAGGAAAACATATATCTTATGCGCAATGGCACTAAGAAAGTTGGTGCTTGCTTCTAATACGAGTTTACCTATCAGGAATGCAGTCCATTCGGTCCAAATTGGTCCATTTTGGTCTAATTCAGTCTATTTCTCTTCACTTCGGTCCAATTCAGTCCACGATGATCCAGTTTCTTTCACTTCGGTCCAATTCAATCTATTTTGGACCATTTCAGTCTAATTCAGTCTATTTTGCTCCAATTAGATCTACTTGGTCCGTTTCGGTCCACATTGGTCCATTTGTTTTCTATTTGGGTTCATTTAGGTCCACTTTGGTCCCTTCTATTCATATGGATCCATTCAGTCCATTTAGATCCAGATCCCTTCAATCCAGTTCTACATATTATCATTCTTGAGAGGTGCTATATCCACAATATTTTCACAACAAATCATAGATGGTTAATTATTATTGATTTTAATTTGAACTTATCCACTAAAATTACTTTTCTAGCCCACCATTAACAACCCATAACAACCTGCCATATAGAATTTGTTATGAAAATATTTATGTACATAACATTTCTCTATCATTCTTCCTGTATTTTGTAATCTTTTTTTGTTGTTTTTGGTAAGCTAGCCCAACCAACCATACAAGTGATATATGACAAAAATGCAATAGGTGAATGCCCAAGAGTGGAAACTATTTTGGTCCAATAGATTTGCTTGGCCCATCAATGCACTAGCTGGGCTAGATACAAATGGCCCAAAACTACCCCTATATTCGATCTTCTATTCTTCTTGTAATAGGGTTTGAAGCCCACTACAAGTTTCATGAAATTTTTCTCTTGGACAGATCGTATAATTATGAGCCTATGACATATTTACCACAGTAAGCTTTACATTTGTTTGATTACTCCTTATTCTAGCATTTCTTCTTCATATCTATCAAATGACTTTTGCATCTTATGGAAAGTTTTAAAATTAAGATGTTAACTGAAGGATGAAGGCTTTTTTGCATCCATCTAAAGGAAGGTGTTGACAGATCGTATAATAAATTAATAATGAGTCTATGGCATATTTTGTTACCACCGTAAGCTTTATTTATACTTTGATTGACAAATCATTTTAGCATTTCTTCTCCACCTTTATCAAGGACTTACTTTTGCATGTTATGGAAGGTTTTTAATTGGAGATATTACCTTGAAAGATGAAGGATTCAAAATCTCTCTAGCACCCCAAACTTATCACATTTAACACCTGTTGCCTATTCTCTAATCTATAGACTCCCTTTTTCAATCACCCAGCTTGCATCAAGAGTGCTTTTCCATGCATAAGAAGCATTGCCCCTTAGTGTAGCCTCAAGGAATGTACAAGATGGAAAGTACTTGGGTTTTATACCTCTACATAGTACAAAATGTGTATTGTGTATTAGTTTTAGTACAACCTTTCCCATTTCATCATGTGTCTCTCATCTTTCTTTTGGCCCCCTTCAAAATTCATTTATCATTAAATTTATCTCATCATATTAAGTTGCCAACAACTTAAAGCAACACATAGCATGAGTTGGAATAGCTTGTGCTACTTCTTTGTTGAAGATTTCTTCTAGCTATTGATAATAACTTTGTTTTTTTCACCCTTGTAAATTTTTTCCCATATACTTTCCTTGATCTCCATAAATATTTTCTTTATCTTTTTTTTTTTTATCATAGAGGGAATGTTCGTAACTTTCATGTTGATTCACTTCCTACACCCCAAGTTACTTTATGTTTAGCTTCATCTAATTATCTCAAATGCTTTTTAATATCCTTTCAAGATTTCTTGAATTATCCAACATTCTTCTACCATTGATTAACAAAAGAGTAAATCTACACATGCAAACAAGAAACGTGTAATTTGTATAATACCATTGCTAAAATATGATTGAAGTAACATCATTTTTACATAGTTTATTATTGACACCATTTATTGCTACTAGTAGCCTGGTCTTCTATGGCTTTGGTAGTCAAAAATTCCCTCACGCCAATCATCACAACAAATTCCCCAAAAAATAACCATTCAAGTCGAACATAAAATACTGGAAAAATGTCATAGTGGAATTTAACTTAAGAAATATTGATTTTGCATAGATTTGAGAAAGAAATTTTCTAACACCAAAAAAAAAAAAAAAAATACTTTGCTTTGTTTTGTGATATAACTCATTGGGAGAGGAGTGAGAAATCAAGCAAAATAAGACATTTGTTTTAATATTAACTAGGATTTGATTTTTCACAAAGGTATTTCAGGAAACCTACTTTACATTGATGCAATATATAATTACTGACCATACAGAGCTACTAATGTCATGTTATTAGATGAGCATTACGAACAAAGCCCTCTTGAGTCCTGACCTCCAACCCCAAGAAGATGAGAGGATTAATGGAATTGATTTAGCCACTTTCATAGATGCATAGTCTATGCCCCCATTGGAACCAAGAAATAAGCCACTTAGAAATTAAGCAAAGAGTTAGCCAATTCTCCTGCAAAAAAATCAGCGTACCTCATTCTAAATTTGATTATGAATTGACATGAGAGCGTAGATAGACAGTAATATTTTATTGCCAAAGCGTGGCTTTTATGATGAGCAATTGATTATTAAAAGTTAAAACATTCAATTGCCAGGTGCATTCAAATTGCAAGACTGCTTGAATTGATAATTTATCCGCTCTTCCTAAATAAAGGACCAAAAAAAAAAAACACAGAGAAGTAGTGCTATTGGACAAGAAGCTTTTAATATTCCACTTGAGATTTTTTTTTTTTTTTTTGGTACAGTCTATAATAATTAACTACTGAAACTTTTCATGAACTAGTTTCCATCTTCAAGTTATCCGAACATGAAATGCATATGGGTTCCTCCGGCCTTCAAGAAATAAACAATTATAGTTAGAAACAATTCGTCAAATATGAATCGCAAAAGAAACAAATGTGTATGACTAAAAATAAATATATCAATCTGTAATATTCATAAAATAACAAAGAGTTTGGAATATAAAGTCTAAAACATAATCACTTACCCGTTGATGGCATGAGAGCCATATTATAGAATACACTCATGATATTCTATCATAAACAATGATCTTTTCTTTGGACCATTAGCATCATTAACACAAAAATATTTGCGTCCAAAAATCTCTCTTATAATTGGATAACTCATAAAAAATATGAACATTTTCAAAAAAGAAGGGTACTCCATCACTATTTCTTATGAAACTCAAAAATTGTTATTCTTATATTGAAAACTTACTTGGAACCCTCGGTCTTGGGTTTATATAGGCATAATAAATATATAAATGCTTTCTACATCACTACATGGTATTTATTTGTAAATATTAAGAAATATCTTCTTCATCATCATTAATTAGTATAGGATATGCTCAATTCAATGTATTATCATTCTACCCATATTTTGTAACTTTTTTTTTTTGGTAAGCAAGCCCAACCAACTATGCAACAACTAAAAACATTTGTATTTGCATTAATTCGTGACATTTTACAAAGATATCTCCAAGATTACTTGCTAAAATTAGTTAGTACACATAATTATTACTATTACATTTTGCAAATGCTCACAAATGTTTTTACTTGAGCATCTGTAAAAGGAAAGTAATATTGATTCCTTCCTAGATAAGGCTTTCTTGATATTCCATAGGGATATTGCTAAGATCACCTACAAAAATGAGTTAGGATTCATAATTATGATCAAATTTTGAAAATGCTCACAAATTTGTTCTTTCTTAAGCATGCGTAGAAGACACGTAAGCTAGATTTCTTTTTAAATAAGGCCTGCATAAGGTTTAGCACATGAACGCATTCCTTTAAAGACTTTCCTTAAAAACGCTAATAATTTCTTTTTTGAAAATTTTATTTTATTTTTTATTTTTTATTTTTGAAAGGTGAGCCTAGGTGTTAACTTAATAAGTGACATATGGCAAAAAAAATGCTAGAAGTCTAGTAGTAAAAGCTCAGGAGTGAAAACTATTTTGGTCCAATGGGTTGCTAAGCCCATCAATGCACTGGCTAGGATACAAATGAGGATCTAAGTAATCTCAAACAAGCTATATGCACCTAAGTTTTTCACTTAAAAATAATAATAATAATAATAATAATAATAATAATAATAATAATAAAAGCCTCTAGCCAATTCCTAGGTGGCCTCCAAAGAACTAATTAAAATTCATGATAAGATGCTGGAGTTCTTGCATGTGAAGTGAGGAAACCATCATATGCACAATGGCACAAGTAGAGACCACAAATGTGTACAATTAGAAAACCACTTTAGCATTTAAGAAAGTTGGTGCTTGCTTCTAAAGTAGAGAGATTATATCTGTCCAGAATGCAGTTCATTTGGTCCAAGTCAGTCTATTTGAGTTCAATTTTGCCCACTTCAGTCTAATTCAATCCATTTCTGCCAATTTTGGTCCATCTCGGTCCATTTCAGTCCAAATCTCTACTTTGATCCACTTCAGTCTATTCATTCCACTTCAGTCCAAAACCCCATTCCTCTTTGTTGCTTTGATTTACGTAATCTTTCCAATTTATTTAATATATCTTTCCCTCATCTTTCTTTTCACACTCACCAAAATTTAACGATTGGTGAATTAATCTCATCAAATATGGTTGCTAACAGCTTGAAGCAATAAATACCATGGCTTGGGATAGTAGGTGTTATTGCTTTAATGAGGATCTCTCTACAAAACTTGCCTTTTTACCCTTGTAATTTTTTCCAAACCCTTTCTTTGATCTCCATAAATGTTTTCTTTCTTTGATCTTCCTATTATCAAAGGAATCTTAAATATTTTTCATGTTGTTTCACTTCTTGAACCCATAGGTTGCTTCTGATTTATTCCTTTTATATCACTTCTTTGTGTTTTTAATTGAAAAACATGTTTGACTTCTCTCTAGTTATCTTTTGGCATATGTTTCTTTAGATTGTTTCAAATTGCCCAACATTCTTTCACAGCCTACAAAAGAGTAAATTGCTATTTGCAAATATAGAGTTATTCATGATATAATGTGATCCTGTGAATTTTCCGCTTCATCTCCACATTTTAAGGAAGTCATGTAGCCATATGGAATACATTTTAGATACAAACAAAAGTCACATTTTAAATAAAAAGTGCTACAAACACAATTTTTTTCACAAAGATAAATTCTACTAAGATATCCTGAGACTTAGGCTATTGCCAACCAGGTCAAAGGCATTTCAAAACTGACTAATTTGGTCCCTAAAGCCAACTTAGTCTCTAAACACTATTAGGAAAGTTAGTTATTTTTTCTCAACTGTTTTAGGAACTAAGTTGGCTTTAGGGAATAAATTGGTTACTTTTGAAAAGTTTTGGTCATAGTGGGCGTTAGCTCAAATCTCAAGGTATGTTAATAGAATTTACCATTTTCACAATATCTAAGGTGGTGCATTGTGATTGCTGCAACATCACCTTCACATGAAATCACCACTAACATCACTTTTATTATATACCAATCATAGCCTATCAACTAAATAGTTGTGAAAAAAATTGTAGAATATATATATATATATATAAATCTCAAGCAAGCTATAGACACCTGAGCTTCCCACTTAAAAAAAAAAAAAAAAAAAGAGTTCTTGCCTCTAGAGTGAGGAAAACATCATATGCGCAATGGCACTAAGAAAGTTGGTGCTTGCTTCTAATACGAGTTCGGTCCAATTCAGTCTAATTTGGTTTATGTTGATCCATTTCGGTCTACTTTAGTCCCTTTAGCTCCTATTTGATCCACATAGTCCATTTTGGTCCACATTAGTCCATTTCCATCTATTACAGTCCATTGTGATCCACTTTGGTCCATTTAGTCTATTTAGGTCCACTTCGATCCATTCAGTCTAATATATATATATATATATATAAAACCGAAGCCTTTGCTGCATCACAATTTTCCACGTCAGCACAATATTTAAAAAATAAAAAATAAATAAAAATTATAACTCCTCAAAACCCTAGCAACCTTACCCCTCTCTCAAGTTAAGAAATATAAAGCCATGGTTTCTGCAAACTTTCTCTCTCTCCAGACGTAGGAAGTCCTAAAGCATTCAAGATCTACAATGCACGGTATAGATTTTAGCTTATAAAGTTCAGCTTTTGTAAGGTTAGTTTTATTTATATATTAATTAATACATAGTACTTTGTTCACCATTGAATACTCATATAATCAATTTCCAATATAGTGTTCAAGAATTAAACCAAAATTCTAACTGCGTTATCATAAAATATTATTATTAGTATGAATTTTATGGAGTTGCGGTATTCAAGAATTAAACCAAAATTCTTTTAAATTATCTATAATATTTTGTCCTCTGAAAATTTTATCTCTTTGATTTTATTATATTGTGTTTCTTAAGCTATAGAGAGATTTTCTTTGGTTTCTACAAACTCTCTCTCTCTCTCCAGATGTAGGAAGCCCTAAACGCACGGTATAGTATTCAAGATCTACAACTCACGGTATAAATTTTAGCTTATAAAGTTCAGCTTTTGTAAGGTTAGTTTGTTTATATATTTAGTCCTTACGTTTAGGTTTAGGTTTAAGTTTAGGTTTTAAGAGATTTATATATTACTACTATGTGGCTAAATTTCCCGTGACATCAGTTTTATGTTTTAACCAAATACAAAGCAAGAGAAGACGCATAAATATTTAGTCCTTACGTTTAGGTTTAGGTTTTAAGAGATTTATATATTACTACTATGTGGCTGAATTTCCCGTAACATCAGTTTTATGTTTTTTTTTTTAATTTGTTTTATGTAAGGTTAGTTTGTTTACATCAGTTCTTTATCTCAAAGATAAGGCTTTTATTTCTACCGCAAGAACTATTTAGGTATGTATCCCTTGCAAGCACACATGAACTTAAATTGTCTTTTAATATATACATGCTTTATTATTTTTTAATAGTTTTCTCGTGCATCGCACATGTTAGCGACTAGTTCTACATATTATCATTCTTCCCATGTTCTGAAATCCTTTTTGTATTTTTGGTAAGCAAGCCCAACTAATCATACAAGTGACATATGACAAAAATGCTATAGGTGAAAACCCAAGAGTGGAAACTATTCTGGTCCAATAGATTGCTTGGCCCATCAATGCACTAGCTAGGCTAGATACAAATGGGCCAAAACTACCTCTATATCCAATCTTCTATTCTTCTTGTAAGTGGGTTTGAAGCCTACTACAAGTTTCATGAAATTTTTCCCTTGGACAGATTCTATAATTATGAGCCTTAGGACGGACCTACACTATGCAAGAGGGGGCCATTGCCCCCCACCCCCAAATTAAAAAAAAAAAATTAAGATTCGCCCTTTTATATATATATATATATATATATATATTTGTCTTTCCTCCTCTAAAATATTTAGATATTGACCTACAAGAAAATAAATAAATAAATAAAATTCATGCCCTTTTAACTACAAAACCAAAATAAAAATAAATAAATAAATATGGACTAAACAAAAATCGTACACAAAATAAGAAACACTTATTTTGTATGTTATACTTTGTTGATGTGTTTTATAATATGAAATGTTTAAGAAATACTTATTTTGTAAGTAGTATTTTGTTGAATATGAAATAGATGTTAGTTTTTATTTTCATAAATTTTTTTTTGGTTTTAAGCTTTGGCCCCCCCAGGTATGAATCCTAGTTCCGTCCATGATGAGCCTATGACATATAAGTTAACACCGTAAGCTTTATATTTGATTGACTACTCATTCTAGCATTTCTTCTTCATATCTATCAAAGGTCTTTGCATCTTATGGAAGGTTTTCAATTTAAGATATTACCTTGAAAGATGAAAGCTTTTTAGCATCCATCTTACGGAAGGTTTGACAGATCGTATAATAATGAGTCTATGGCATATTTTGATACCATGCATCGTAAGCTTTATACTTTGATTGACAACTCATTTCAGCATTTTTTTTCTCCACCTTTTTCAAGGACTTAATTTTGCATGTTATGGAAGGTTTTCAATTGGACATATTACCTTGAAAGATGAAGGACTAAACATCCCTTTAGCACCCCAAAATTTTCACATTGACAACTGTTTCCTATTCTCTAATCTATAGACTCCCTTTTCCAATCACCCAGCTAAAGAGTGCTTTTCCATGCATAAGAAGCATTGCCACTTAGTGTAGCCTCAAGGAATGTACAAGATGGAAAATACTTGAGTTTTAATTACCTCTACAAAATGAGTATTGTATTAGTTTTATTCCTGGCTAATTAACAAAATAAAAGCTTCGATACCCCGAAATCCCATTCCTCTTTGCTACTTAATTTGATTAAGGTAACCTTTCCTATTTCAGCATGTGTATCTTTCTCTCATCTTAAAGCAACACAACATGCGTTGGAATAGCTTGTGCTACTTCTTTAAGGAAGATTTCTAGGGATTGATAATAAACTTTTTTTTTTCACCCTTGTAATTTTTTTTTCCATATGCTTTCCTTGATTTCCAAAAATATTTTCATTATTTTTTTATTAAAGAGGGAATATCTGTAACTTTTAATATTGTTTCACTTTCTGGGCTCCCCAAGTTAATTACTTTCTGTTTATCTCCTTCATATAATCATCTCAAATGTTTTTTTTTTTTTTTTTTTTGGTATTCTTTCAAGATTTCTTGAATTATCCAACATTCTTCTAGCATTGTCCAACAAAAGAGTAAATTGTCATCTGCAAAGAAGAAATGTGTAATCTATATATATATATATATATATATAAAACCGAAACTTTTGCTGGCACCACAATTTTCCACGTCAGCACAATATTTAAAAAATAAAAAACCACAATTTTTCACGTCAGCACAATATTTAAAAAATAAAAAATAAAAATAAAAACATTATAACACCTCAAAACCCTAGCAACCTTACCCCTCTCTCAAGTTAAGAAATATAAAGTCACAGTTTCTGCAAACTCTCTCTCTCTCCAAACATAAATATCAAATTCAACCCCTTTAATTTCTCTTTATATTTTTGAGACTTCTATAGAGTTATAGTGAGTCATGTTAATTTTGTTTTTTTTGTGTATGTATAGATGGTCATAATACTCCGGTATTCCAAGAGAAGTTTGTGTTTTCGTTAATTGAAGGCCTTAGAGAGATAAGTGTTGCAGTTTGGAACAACAATACAAAAGATGATTTCATTGGCAGCGGAAAGTAATTACTTTGTCTCATATTTTTGTTTTTTGAATTGATTTTGTGTGCTTTTTAGACCCTTTTGGATCAATTTTGTTAATTGGGTTTTTTTTTTTTTTTTGATAGGGTCCAATTGGGGAAGGTTCTTTCAAAGGGTTACGACGACCGCACTTGGCGTCTGTATACTAATAGTGGAGAGTAAGTCCTATAAATTACTAACCCTTTTAAGTGTATAATCTGTTTTTAAAATTATCTATAATATTTTGTCTTCTAAAAATTTTATCTCTTTAATTTTAGTATATTGTGTTTCTTAAGCTATAGACAGATTTTCTTTGTTTCTTATTTTCAATAATAAATCATTTTATTGCAATTCCGGTAATTGTTTGAAAAATCCAATATGTTCATACCTCTATAGAATAGAGAATAGTAGAAGCCAATTTTATTACAACTGCTTAAATTGAGTTGACTTAATTCCGTACAATTATAAAGTATAGCATGAAAGATAATGGAATTAATTGTAGTAATTTTTATTTTCTTTCCATGTTTTGAATTTCCATGTTTTTGTTGTTGATGAGAAATTAAGGCTCAGTTGCACAATATGTGTAAATTCTTCAGAAGGCTATTTTAAATAGTAAGTCAATGTGTCTCTTACATTTGGATATTAGTTAAAATTATTTTCAAATGATTGTACCAATAAAAGTGAATGTGTATAAATTTTGTTTAACTATCCCGTGCATCGCACGGGTTAGCGACTAGTTTGTATAATACCATTGCCAAAATATTATTGTAGTTTCATCACTTTCACATAGTCCACTACTGACACCATTTATTGTTACCAGTAGCATTGTCTTTTATGGATTTGGCAGTCAAAAATTCCTCCACGCTAGTTACAACAAATTCCCTAGAAATAACGATTCAAGTCGAGCGTGAAATACTGGAAAATTTGTAAGCAAAATGTCATAGTGGAATTTAACTTATGAAATATTGATTTTGCAGAGATTTGGGAAATAAATTTTAACACAAAAGATACTTTGCTTTGTTTTGTGATATAACACATTGGGAGAAGAGTGAGAAATCAAGCAAAATAAGCCATATTTGTTTTAATATTAGGATTTGATTTTTCACAAAGGTATTTCAGGAAACTTACTTTACAAATGATGAAATATACAATTACTGATTCTACAGAGCTACTAATGCCATGTTATTAGCTGAGCATTTCGAACAAAGCCCTCTTGAGTCCTGACCTCCAACCCCAAGAAGATGAGAGGATTAATGGAATTGATCTAGCCACTGTCATAGATGTAGATAGTCTATGCCCCCATTGGAACAAAGAAATTAATAAGCCACTTAGAAAGCAAAGAGTTTGCCAATTCTCCATGCAAAAAAATCAGCGTACCTCATGCTAAATTTGATTATGAATTGACATGGGAGCTTAGATAGACAGTAATATTTTATTGCCAAAGTGTGGCTTTTTATGATGAGCAATTTGATTAAAACATGTACGTTGTCGACTGTGAAAGATGAAAATCATACACGATTACTGCACATCTATTGGACCTTAGCAACTATTAAAAATTATGCCACAGTAATTACTAGTTATAGGACTTAATGGCTATACCTTGCAACAGCATTGGTGATAAAAACCACAGATGCGATTGTTAGAGCGACCCTCACTAGTCACTACCCAGAAAGTATTATGTTTGGCTTGAAATAAGTTAATGAATTTAAATTTTAGACTAACTTCCTCATTTTCATTAAGAAAACTTTTCTTCATTTTAGACCAACTTCAATTGGATGTCAAATTCATACTAAACCAAATGCATGAATGATAAAAAATTTTCACAAAAATGGCGTGAGATTGGTTCAATATATATATCCACATGAGTATTCCTTTTAAATTTGTCATTCAATTGGCAGGTACATGCAAATTGCAAGGTTGCTTAAATTGATAATTTGTCCGCTCTCCATAAATAAAGGACCAAAAGAAAAAACACAGAGAAGTTGACAATGCTAATGTTGTGTTCCCCCCCTTTATTTATATATATATATATATATATATATATATATATATAAAATAATATATTAAAAGCCAAAACTCAAAGAAAATCTAATTAGATTTCAATTGGCCTCAATGTGTTAACAATGCTAATGTGCAATTGTGATTATTATTAATTTTCCTCGTGCATATGCATAAGGTCACAAGTTAGTAATAATTTATTGTTGAAACTTTTCTTGGACTGGTTTCCTTCTTCAAGTTGTCCGAACATGAAATGCATACTGGTTCCTCTAGCCTTCAAGAAATAACCAATTATAGTTATAAACAATTCGTCAAATATGGAACGAGAAAGAAACAAATATGTATAATTAAGAATAAATAAATCAATCAGTAATATATTTACAAGAACAAAGAGTTTGAAATATTAAGTCTAAAACATAAACACTTACCCGTTGATGGCATGAGAACCATATTATAGGATACACTCATGATATTCTATCATAAACAATGATCTTTTCTTTGGACCATTAGAATCATTAACACAAAAATACTTGTGTCCAAAAATCTCTCTTATAATTGGGTAACTCATAAAAAATATGAACATTTTCAAAAAAGAGGGGTACTCCATCACTATTTCTTTTGAACTCACAAAATTGTTATTCTTTTTCTTTTCTTTTTTGAGAGAGTACAAAATTTTTATTCTTATATTGAAAACTGACTTGAAACCCTTGGCCTTGGGTTTCTATAGGCATAATAAATATATAAATGCTTTCTACACAGTATTTATTTGTAAATATTAAGAAATATCTTCTTCATCATCATTAATTAATACAGGATATGTTCAATTCTACCTATTATCGTTCGGAATACCCATATTTTGTAACTTGCTTTTTTTCTTTTTTCTTTTTTTGGTAAGCAAGCCAACCAACTATGCAACAACTAATAAACATTTGTGTTTGCATTAATTCTTGACATGTTACAAAGATATCGCTAAGATTATTTGTTAAAATTAGTTTTTTTTTTTTTTTTTGAGAAGAAAAAATTAGTTTGCTAAAATTAGTTAATACGCATAATTATTACTATTACATTTTGCAAATGCTCACAAATGTTTTTACTTGAGCATATCTAAAAGGCATGTAATCTTGATTCCTTTCTAGATAAGGCCTTCTTGATATTCCATGGAGATATTGCTAAGATCACCTACTAAAATTTGTTAGGGTTCATAATTATGAACAAATTTTAGAAATGCTGACAAATTTGTTCTTTCTTAAGCATACGTAGAACACACGTAAACTTGATTTCTTCTTAGATAATACCCTGCATAAGGTTTATCAAATAAATGCATTCCTTTAAAGACTTTCCTTAAAAACACTAATAATTTTTTGTTTTTGGAAATATTATTTTATTCTTTATTTTTGGATGGTGTGCCTATGTGTTAACGTAATGAGTAACATATGGCAAAAAAAGCTAGAAGCCTAGAAGTAAAAGCCAAGGAATGAAAACTATTTTGGTCCGATGGGTTGCTTAGCCCATCAATGCACTCGCTAGGCTAGATATAAATGGGCTAAAACAACCCCCATAAGCCTCTAAGTAATCTCAAACAAGCTATATACACCTAAGCTTTCCACTATAATAAAATAAAGCCTTTAGCCAATTCCTAGGTGGCCTCCAAAGAACTAATTAAAATTCATGATAAGATGCTGGAGTTCTTGCATGTGGAGTGAGGAAACCATCATATGCACAATGGTACTAAGAGCATCCACAGCAGTGAAATTAAAAATTTAGCTATTTAGCTCCACTAAAAGTTACTTTATCTATTTTACCTACACACATGATGCAGCAGTTGATCTATTTTAGCTTTCAACACAATAAAATAATATAAACATCACAATAAAATAATATGTCTACTACAATAAAATAATTTATCTTACTACAATAAAATAATATATTCATTACACACAACCATCACAGCCACACACACAACCACAACCACCACCACCACCACCATAGCTCGCTATAAAGAAAAAAAATCAACCAAGCCCACACCCACCAGACCTACTAGGCAACACCCACACCCACCACCACGAAACCCACCCGAGCCACCACCACAAACACACCAATCTACCCATAAACCCACCCACAGCCCAGCCACCCACCGACGCCGATCTACCCACACAACCACAACCACCGACGCTAATCTACTTCATTCCTCACTAGGTAATATATCCACTGATGTCAACAAACCCAGCCACCCACCAACGCCGATATACCCACACAACATGGGTCTACGGCATAGCCGGTGGCGTGGGTCGGCAACGTGGGGGTGGGCTAACAGCGATGAGAGGAAGTTGAGAGAGAGCTGAGAGAGTTGAGAGAGAGAGGTGAGAGTTGAGAGTTCTGAACGGAAAAGGAATAACAAATAAATAATATTTTAGTAGGAAGTGAGAATAAAAAATTATTTTATTTTTTAGCTCTCAACTACAGTGCACATCTATCTATAGATGTGCACTGTAGCAATGAAGCTAAAAAAAATAGCTATAGCTCCACTGCTGTATGGTTATTTTTGTGTTTTAGCTCCACTGCTACAAGTGCTCTAAGTAAAGCCCACAAATATATACAATTAGAAAACCACTTTAACATTTAAGAAAGTTGGTGCTTGCTTCTATAGTAGAGAGATTATCTGTCTAGAATGCAGTCTATTTGGTCCATTTCAGTCTACTTTAGATTATTCAGTCCAATTTAGTTCACTTTGATCTATGTTGGTCCAATTTGGTCCATTTTGGACTATTCGGTCCATTTCTGTCCATTTTGGATAATTCGGTCCATTCAATCAATTTCGCTCCATTTCGGTCTATTTCTGTCTATATCGGTCTATTTAGGTCCATTCAGTCCGTTTTGATTCACTTCAATCCAATTCAATCCACTTCTGTTCATTTTGGTCCACGTTGTCCATTTCAGTCCAAATCTCCACTTTGGTCCATTCAGTTCATTCCGCTCCACTTCTGTCCATTTCAATCCAATTCAATTTACTCCGGTTTGTTTTGGTCCACTTCAGTCTATTTGGTCCATTTTGGTCTAATTCTGTCTATTTCGGTCCAGATAAGAGTTTCATGGAATACAAAACGGTCAAATCCAATAATCACGAGTATATGAGATCCTTTGATTGGCAACTCCTCGTTCAAGGATTTCTTTTTCACATCTATTAAGCACTTACTTTTTCATCTTGTGGAAGGTTAACTTTTTCATCTTGTGGAAGGTTAATAATTGGAGACATTAGGTCTAAAGATGAAGGCTTCAACATCCATGTATTGCCTCATATATTTCACACTACACCCTTTGCATATTCTCCATCTACTACCTTTTTCAATTACCCAACGTGTATCGAGCTGCTTTTTCGATGTGTAAGAAGCATCACCACGTATATGGTAAAATGTAAATAATATGCATTAGTCTTCAATCTTGTTTGACTAACAAATTAAAAGCATTGGCATTCCAAAACCCCATTCCTCTTTGTTGCTTTCATTCGCATAGCCATTCCAAAATTCATAATGTGATCTTATGAATTTTCCTCTTCATCTTCACATTTTAAGGAAGTCGTGAAGCCATATGGAACACAATTCTACGGACACAGCTTTTTTCACAATATTTAAGGTTGTGGATTGTGATTAATGCAACATCACTTTCATATGATATCACTACTAAAATTACTTTTATTGTATACCAATCACAGCCTGTCAACTCAACAATTGTGACAAAAAAAAAAGTGTTGAATTTGTTATATATGTAGAGACTTACTAGTATAAGACCTGTCTCTAGACAGGCTATATATACCTGAGCTTTCCACTAAAAAAGAAACAATAAAAATAATAATAATAATTCCTTCTGGTCAGTTCCTAGATGTCCTTTAAAGAACAAATCAAAATTCATGACAAGATGCTGCAGTTCTTGCTTGTGGAGTGAAGAAAATATCATATGCACAACGCTGCAAATGTATAATCGGTTAGAAAACCACCTTAGCATTTAAGAAAGTTGGTGCTTGCTTTTAAAGTATAGTTTATCTGTCTGGAATGCAGCCAAGTTAATGAAATGTCAAAAACTTGCTTCACTGACAATGAAATGTACAAGGTCACCTTAAATTTCACAAAAGAAGTCAATATGCAATTACTGGTTATTAATAACTCTATCCAGTCACTGAAGTTAACTTGGATTCACTGATAATACAACTCAGCTCAATTCTTGCGTTTGAATGTGAGGCTCGAATTGATGTACTGTACAAGAACCATCTCAACCTTATGCTTCCGATAGATCTACATTCTCAGTAACAGGAATTGTTGATTCAGGAGATGGCTCTTGGATACCTTCGGTATCAGGTGGTTGAGATCCATGCTTTGCAGCAGCCTGCAAGACCCGGTTTTGAACATCTAAGGATGAAGGGGATGTTGGTAGTCCAATGCGGTTTGTTTCCAATTTTCCAGCAGCCCATGAAAATGCTTGAGCTCCAACTCTGACAGGAGCAAGCAGCAGCCTTCAAGAAAAATAAGAAGATCTTAGTGTTAGAAAATTATTCAGTCAGATGATTTTTCTTGATAAAACATACTGACAGTAAACATGTGCCGAAGGCATGACCCTGGAAATAATGAAAAAAAACATATTATGTGGTTAGACCACTAGCATTTTGAGAGCTGCATTTCTCTATTTTATTTTCCTCGCACCATTTTCAGCAGAATCTTACTAAGGAGCTCATTTTGCGCGAGCAAGCTTTAACAAGCACTAGGTAAGAGGAATAACATTGCCCCAACAAATAAATATTTGAAATATAAGACTTATTCACGCTGGTCCAAGCACAAACAAATTTAGTAACATATTATAAAACTTACATGCAAGAATATCAATATGCCTTTTCTATCAGCAATGTAGCTTGCTTGGAAAAATTTTGAACAGTCACCATCAAAAAGAAAGTTTGCAATGTTATGAAGTTACACTAATCCATTACATAATCGAGCTTTCACTTGATTTTAATTCTTAATATTATATAAATTATTACAAATCCTAAAAATAGAATGAGAAAAAATAAATTATGATTCTGACATTAATTCAGAATTCCATTCATTAGTGAATAGATAGGATTACTGTTGAGTCCTATCCCAATTTTCAGTGTACCAAGGCAAACTTCTGGCATACATCAAATCCTAAGTCGTGTCTATGTAAATTACAACAGTAAGCACAAAAGATAGCATTAAATAATACACATTAAACATTCATAGATCCAGACTGCCTAATTAACAGCAGAATATTCTGAATCTGAAAACCAAAATTTGTGTTTTAACATAATATTAAGAAACATCCATCCCTCATCAATAAAACAGTCCAAGAAGGAACAAGAGATCCATATGTAAGATTTTCACCACCTTGTGATTGATTCTATAAATAACTATGATTCATCTAAATATACATAAAAACAGGATATCAAATAAAAAGGAATTAATCAGTCTCTCTGCTATCAAGATAACATGATCTTATCAAGCATTATGAAGTAGGATTTACCTCACATCTTGCTTAAAATCTTCAGGGCCCTCATAAGAAGCAACCCGCCGAAAGATGGTCTGGTAGAGTTGCAATAAACCCATCAATAAGGAAAGAAAAAACCACAATGCACAAGGTTTAGGAAACTTAACAGAATTTTAAAAATATTCTTGTGTGTGTGTATATATATATATATATATATCAGACAAATAAGCACCCAGAATCTGAGCCTACCCCACAAAACACTAAGAATGGACATTTAGTACATGCAAGCCGAAGTAGGATCCATGAAAAGATGTGCTCAATGGCGATTTATGAACTATTGACCCTCCTAGTATAAGCAAAAATGGACCATGATATAACTAGAAGACCTTCCTCATATTACTATGTATGCAACAAATAACTCAACAATGTCCGTAGATAGGAAGAAAACAAAAAACACTTTAGCCATTGATATGGGCATGCACAACAATACATACATACATTTTTAAACAAGATTTTCAAAATGTTTCATAATTTTTCCAACCTTAATTTGGAAAACAAATTTATATAAACATTCATATGGAGAAGAGAAATAAGCACCTGACCCAAGCCAACAATGCCTATAAGTTGTAGTGTCTTCTCCCACTCTGAGGCAAAGTTAACTTTGGTTAGTAGGAAAAGAAAGGTAAACCAAAAAAAAGTATATCAGAGAAAGATTTGAAGATCATCTTAATAGAACCAAGTTCCCTAACAAGAAGTCAAGGTCAAGTTGAAGAAGAATGATATAGATAAGTGTTAAATTACCGATTGTCCTAAAAGTTTAAGCTATTGGGATATGATAAATTTAATCATTTAACCACATAATTCTAACACTCTCCCTCACGTGTGGGCCAAAACTACCTTTTAATAGGTGAGGCCAAACATGTAATAATTTAAATAGAAGGTATAGTGCAGGAGACACGAACTAAACTTAGGATCTCATACTCTGATATCATGTTAAATTACCGATTGTCTCAAAAGCTTAAACTATTGAGATATAGTAAATTTAATCATTTAACCACATACTTCTAACAATGAGCATCAAGAATACACTATCAACTAAGCTTCTTTTAATTTCTTTCTTTCTTTTTTAGGCTAGTATCAAGCACTCAAGCTACAAAAATTCCAGTTGGAACTAGGTAATTATCTAAACAGAAGCCACTCCTTAAGTCAAGTAAAAGAAAGGACAAGCATCCCAAACAAATGATTGCCAATAACCACCAATAATTATTCAACAAATTCCACAAGTACTATCACTATGAGCATGGTTAAGGGAAAAATATTAAGGAAAATTTTTTTTGAAAATGATCGATTAATATTTTTTTTTTTTTTTTATAAGTATGATCAATTAATAATTTGATTAGTTCTTGAGACCTATACACATTTACAGAAGGCTATCTACCATAGTCTGGGACCAATAAACATTCAAAACCCACTTACCCAATAGACGTAACTACCTTGGCTCTTACATTTTGATTTGTTGGATGAAACCACAAGAAGCATTAACTCAAGAAATGTCAAAACATGTATGCCAAATATTACTACTTATGTACAAACCATAGGCTCAATAAAGCATATCACATATAAATTGTTATTAAATTGTAAGTTTCATGAAAAAAATGTACACACCTAGTGTTGCATAAAGTGCCACAATGGAACCCTGTAAACACAAAGTCATCACACTGGTTAGTGAAAGATGAACTTGAAGAATTCACGTAATCAATTTCACATGAAACCCACCATTTTTTTAAAGTAAAAGATTTATTCCATTACCCAGCAAAAAAAGGAAAAAAAAAAAGATTTATTCCATTGAAACTAACTCATGAGCGATACAAAGCACAAGAGAGCCTAGAGAATTGTAATTATAGAATTCCAAGCAAAAGAAATCGAATTAGAAAACTTTGTAAGATTCCCACTGTCACTAATACGCAGGATAGATGATCATCCACAGAACGTTTACTGAAACAACCCTGCCAAACAACCAGCAATTCAAGCACTCTAGACAGCATCACCCAATGTACTCCAAAGAAACCAAAAACATAGCCCCACAATGCATAAGCCAAAAATCTCATTGAAGTAACAAATGATCCACCAACTCCCCACTACTTCTACACATACAAAACCAATTACAATTGTGAATCATCTCTTTATAAGATTATTATTCATCAAAATCTTCTCCCAATTTGCTGTCCACTGAAAGCTACTCACCATGGGGCTTTGGCATGCTAAATTTCTCTCCATAAAAAAGATTATCTTCCTTGGGACATGCAACACTCCATGGTAAGAACAAACATCGAACACCCCAATTCCTCTCAAATTCCATCCCAATCTATCTGGACCCAAACTCCTAGGCAAACATGAGTAGAGTAAACCAAGCATGGATGCAACACCATCCAATTCCCAATCATTAAATTGTTTGATCCACTGAACATCCCGGTGGCTCTCCCAGCCTTTGGCACTACAAACCAAGTATGAAGATACTAAAGCATTCTAGTCAGGTGCCAATGTGTACAGAAGCGGATACTTTTCTATCAGAGGTTGATCCCCACACCACCTATCATCCTAAAAACGCATTTGTTCAACATTTTCCGCTTCAAAGCACATGTGGTAAGCAAATCTGTCCCACCCTACCTAATTATCTTCCATAAGCTACACTCCTGTGTTCTTCACTCTGGTTTCATTGTCCAACCTCCCCCATCCACCCCATATGTTGAAACCATAATCGATCTCCACAACTAAGTCTCTTCCTCCACAAACCTCCAAAGCCACTTCCTTAACAATAAAGACACCTAATTTATGCACCCCCAAACCACCACTTGCAATTGGGAAACCCACTGCATTCCAATCCACCAAGTGAAACTTGAACTCATCCCTTGATCCACTCCATAAAATATGCCTATGCAACTACTCTAATTGATTTGACACATGAGACAGGAAAGTAATCATTGAGAGACAGTAAGTCGGAATCTAAACAATGATTGTTCCATTATTAACACAAGAACTCATTTGCATTGGTCATTTAGTCTTAGCTGATCGTAGAATATTCCATTTAATCTTAATCTATCACACAACAAATCTTCCATAAATGTAAACCTAAAATCAACCAAAGAATATCTGGACAACAGAAACACATGATAGATCATATCCTCAAGTTAACTTTTTTCATTAGGTGGATCATGGATAGAGCTTGTTAAAGATGAGTCCCAGCTCATCTACATGCACGAGAGGTGGAGGCCGCATGCTTTGAAAAAAAAAAAAAAGCAATTTACTGATCATGTTCAATTTATCCCTTTGGATTTAGGAGATAATTCTAAAGGTAACTTCTATTGGAAGTATAAGACACCTAAAATGGAATTTAATTGCAATTAACCAATAACTAAGCCACCATACACAAGACCAGAATTTTACCACACCAAACCCAAGAACTTGCACTGGAGAAGGACGGATTTCCTCCAGGATTGCCTCAGCTTCCTGAAATGACCCAAGTATGCATTAGTATAAAGTTTTTTTTTTTTTTTTAATAGAGAGAGAGAGAGAGGAAACTGTAAACAACAAGCACTGTTAAATGTTAATAATATAGATGTGTCAAACAGAAGAAAATGAATTGGAACTTTAAAAGAACCTATCAAAAAAAAAAAAAAAAAAGAATTACAACTTTAAAAGAATATGAAATAATTAAATCCTACAAAAGCAACATATTGACAGGTAATGCAGTTTGAAAACTAGTCTACAGGGGCAACAACCTGCCCCTCCTTAACATTTGACGACATGCAAAACACAGCCACTTCTCAAAAACTATAATGAATTTTAAACTGAGTCTTCCAGAAAATTATAGGAAGCAAATAAAATATTTCATTTATCTCTTCTACCCATATTTTCATATCAGTTTGATATCTGGAACACACTAGTTTTCAACATTACATTACCCAGGATAACATCTTTGATGCTTCTTTTGCTGTATAGCCACTCTGCCTATAATATAATTACTCTAATAGCAACTGCTTAGTAGCCGTGTAATTTTGGATCTAGATTCAAAGACTCACAATCAAATTTAGTTATAAATCAGGAAAACAATTTACACTGATCAGATAGCCTTCTTAAGGCACTGCATACACCTCTCAGTATTCGTTGGAGAGATTAACCCCACCAAATATTGTATGGATTTAACTTTCATTCATTTCAAATTCCCTCAAACTTGAGTGCATATAGGAGTAAAAGGTTAAGTCATATCAAGAACAACAAAGAAATTGTTGTAGTCTGAATTTATCACTTCTGAGAATCCCTCATGTTTCTAAGAGTTCATTAATCCCCACACCTTATTTATGCCAATTGATAGCCTCACATCAGTCACATTACTCAGTATAAAGCATTACTTCTTTTATTTTTCTTTTTTTGATCGGCAGTATAAAGCATTACTTATGAACAATGTATGGAGCCTATCAGATATAAATAAGGTAGTTTAGGGGTGTCAAATATTATAAAGCATTAAAATAAAATTATCCAACCTATGTTTTTCATTAACTTGGTTTTTCCCCCTTTATTTTCCAAAATTTATACTAGCTGACCAATGGCACTCCAGTAGATAAAAAATTTATCAGTACCAGATTTCATCTATCAAATGTGAATATCGGTTGATCCTGGGATTCTAGCCATAATATAGAAATTCCAATCAAATAAAAGGACTCACAGAAGGCACAGTGCCTAGGATTTGAATCTTTATACTTTACATATTGACATAGGAAAAAAGGCACTCAACAGGATATTATATCTCTCAAGGAATTTACTATAGGTTAAGAAAGTAAGCAGCAGGAGTGAAAGAAACACCTCATTGAGTACAGCAAGTGTCGTCTCTGGTTTGAGATCCTTAACACGGAGACCCTGCTTTACCCAAGATTGAAAGCCACCTTGGACCAAGTATGGTTTCTGTCATGTAAAGCAGCAACCAAATCATTAGTATACAGTACGATTATTAGCAATTTTCAAAGACCAATGAGTTAATTTCCTACAGCATAAGTTTCTTTAATGATTCAGGTACTACCAATTTTAGTTAAAATGATTTCCCACACAGCAGGAGTATTTGACCATTTTAGGACAAATGAATTGAAGCTTCATCTTGCATTTAAGTTTCTTGAAATATAGTTTCTTGTTCTTCTTTTTTTCTTTTTTTGATAAGTAAGATTTTTTTTTTCTTAAAAAGACTACTTTCTACAATAAGCACACAGCCAAAAGAAAACAAAAAAAAAAAAAAATGTGCAATAAGAAAGAGGCTCTATAAACATGGGAATGGAGTCACTAGATGTAATTCCCATGTATTGGACCAATGAAACAAAGAGACTACAAATAAGGCCAAATGCTGGTCCTCCAAATCCTCAAACATACGTCTGCTATGCTCCCTCTAAATAATCCACATCAAACATAATGGGACCAAATTCCAAATACCCGAAGAATGCTTACCGAACCAATTCCTCCACCCAAACTAAAGGTCAATCACTCTCCCAGCCTCCCAAGTAAAACCCAAGAGATCCCAAATGACCTAAAAGCAAAGCTCCATAATTGATAGGCTACCCTGCAATGGAACAAAAGGTGATCCCTTGCCTCCCAACTACTTCAGCACACACAACACCAATCCACTGAGGTATAAACTCTCCTCCTAAGGTCATCAACAGTGAGAATCTTCCCTACTCCGCCATCCAGACAAAGAAATAAATTCATCTAGGAGCCATAACACTCCAATTTTCAAGAGACACTGAAGGAAGTAGATCCACCAAAACATAGTAATAAGAACATATATAAAACCCACCATTGCTCTTCAATCTCCACCTCACCCAGTTTCTGCCTTCATTAGGAGAAATATGAGAGTCCAAAAGATGAGTAAAAGCAGCCACCAACTCCAACTCCCAGGAGGTGGGGGAATTTAATTTTCTTGATGAAATAACTCTTTCATTCTTCTTTTCTTTTTACTTGGCTACTTTGATATATTCGAATACTGGAAAATTTAGAAATACTTTTGTTCAAGTAGAATCTTGAAAAGTTTAGAACACTTGCCTTAATCCCAAGATTTCTCAAGGACCTTGCAATGCCTTTGGAGCGAGTACCATCAGCATCAATGACTATGACCTTGGACCTGTCCTACAGGTAGTAGAAAAACAAAATTTTGAGATATCATTCCTCAAGCCAGATCTTAACAGGGCAAATCACAAGAAAGTGCGCGATAAAGGAACCTTATGGCACCATAATAAATCTATATTCTCAACACCATCCATTAGATTCAGTTGTTGGATAAATTACTAGGGGGATTTTTCACACATTTAAAGCATCTTATGGTTATCACTTTGTTCATCTGCATCTTTCTTTCATATTCATCATTGCACCTCCTTAGATTGTTTATAATGAGGGGAAAAAGGCAAGGAAAACATTGATTAATAATTCAGAGCCTAGAGAACCACATGGTAGTTTGAGGTTATAGAGAAGTAAAGATTTGTAATTACTTTATGGTGTCCATAGTGACCAAACCATGGGGATAAAGCACAAAGTTTTTATAGGTCCAAGTCCAAAATGTTATTATGCACTTTTTATTAGGCTTCCCTTTAAAAGTATTAAATCCCACAGTGTTAAGCTATTGAAAAATATCAAGGCGGCATACCTGAACAATCTTCAAATTTCGAATGACAGCAGCAATTAAGGTGTCATCCAGTTCTCTTCCACTCTTTAATAACTTCCTTACAGAGTCATCAACCTGAAATTAACTAACAGTAAGTAACCTACCAGCTCAGCAGCAAAGGGAGTGAAAAGCTGCTGAAATCAAAATATTTGTTTTCATTTAGCCTGTCATTAGTAGCAGCAACACAAAGGTACTGGAATTTCAGTCTTCCTCATCACAAATAAAAAATTTCTTGATACGTCTTCGAAAAAACATTTTGAACCAACCTCAGGAAGAGCTACACTAGCATAACGAAACCGAGCTGCACGTCGAAGATCAGGTATACCATCTCGTTCTCTTAGAACCTTCAACCAAGAAAAATCCCAGCACAAAAGATCAGCAGGAAATTCAACATTCAGAAACTCATAGAAGAAATTTTCTTAACCCTAGGATGTGGAAAGATCTTCCTTTCATTATACTGAAAGAGCTAAAAAGGAACCATGAGTCTCTAACAGCAGACCTAGCGGGGGATAAAAATGAATTTTAACATGTTTTGAGAAGTAAGTGAATCTGATTGATTATTAGCCTGTTTGATGGAGAACCGTGAGTCCTAAAAAATAAAAGGCCAGAACAAATTACAGTCTCTTGCCTCAGGCCGGACATCAATGAGTACAGCATTCTCCTTCCCAGTCAAGACCTCCAAAGTTACTTTAGGAGATAAATCTCCTGAGTAACCACTGTATGTCCACACCCAATAAAAAACCCTGCACATATCTGATAAAAAGTATGAATTTCCCATGCAAGAGATTAAGCTATTCTCCTAGTGTAAATAAATAAAGAAATCTTTTGAGCACAAAAGAATAGTCATACCATAAAGTGGTTGAGGTGCCAAGTAAAAGAACAAATGGAACAATTGGATCCGAAGGATCCAAACCTAAATTTTTCTCCAGCCCCTCAATAGCAATATAAACCTGTTCACAGTAGATAAATTCAGCATGTGATGTATGAACACTATACTGATATCAAAACAACTTTGATCATTTTTTTTAAAATAAAATTATTAGGATGTCTAGAGCAAAAGTTATGACTGATGCCCTGCCCACCAGAAATCAACCAGATAATCCAAACCATTTGGAACTTTTTTGGAAATCATTCTCTATTATTTAAACTAACATAGGCCATATGGCAATTTTCCATTGAATCTGAATTATAGGAAAAATGAGCATCTCACAATATAAAAAATTGAATTATCCAAAAAATTAAGCTATGAAATGAAAGTGAAAAACAATGTATGAGAATACCTGTTGAAAAGCCGTCCTGACTGGCCTCAAGAGTTCTATTGCTCTCTCTTCAGACAAATTCAGAGTATCCCTAATGTTTGGAGGAAGCATCTCCTTAGCAGACCCATAAGAATAAACGATAAAGGAAGTCCCATTTGTCAAAGAATCCTCCACTGCCACAATTGTACGCCTCAATACATCAACAGCAACAACAGATGCTTTACTTGCAGCTTCCTTCAAGTCACTTGAAAAGCTTGTTAATCTATTACCAGCCAATTCTCTGCCTTGATCAGCAGTTGAAAAAACTCCACTAATGGCATTATCCACTGCAGCAGTAGACCTTTTAGTGATAGATGTGATTGATGAAGTAATTGCATCTAGAGAGCTTTTCACAACATTTTCTCCCTTATTTACTGAAACACTTAAGGACTTATTAACACCAGCCAGGAAATCATCAATACTTGTTTTCGAATTTAACAATGTATCGTTATTCATGTCTAGAGAGTCAGATACAGAGGTTGAATACTCTGGTGTCATTTCAGTAGTTGATATGGTTTCAGGTTCTACAGGTCCCAGTAAAATGTTTGAATTTTGAGGTGACTGCTCCATCAAGTCCATGAATTCCTCTTCCACTGCAGCTGTGCTAGAATTCTCTATATAATTCACTTCAACCCTTCCTAAGAGGCATCGCTCATTTATTGTTCCAATTGAAGAACTCCAGACGTTTGAAATCTTGCATCCCAAATAATCTGATTTTGTAAGGCAGGAGTGACTGTTAGAGTAGAAAGACTTTATAGCTTGTGTTTTAAAGATTTCTCCACGGGATTGATTTCCATTTGGCAAGCCTAAGAAAACACTGTCTTCCACAATACATCTGAGCTCAAAGTCCTTCTGGAGTGGAGACAACGATCGCAGTCCATGTAATGAAATCTGCATAATCCATTGTTTTAAAAGTATATCAATAAAGAAGATTACACAAAAATGCATCACATAACATCATGCAAGGCTGATTTATACGTGCTTGGCCTTGGAAGTCAATGAAGCTAAGAGTGCCTTCATTTGCTTCTCAAGAGCAGAAAAATTCTATTTGTTTTGAATCCTCTAACCAATTTTTTTTTTCTTTCTTGAACTTTCAGATGAAAGATACAGAATATTTACATATGCACATTTTAGCTCTATTAGCTCACGGTATAAAGAAAGCTGGTTCAAAATTTTCAATATGTAAACATAAAGTATCAAGAAAACATAAGTTGACCCACTCATTTGATCCAAATTTCCAATTCATAAACTTCTTGTCAGCAGTCAAATTTTAAAATCTATGTACATCATTATCCTCAATTTCACTCCAACTCCAATGCTATTATAGTCTCAATTTGTTGGATTAAAATTAGTTTCAAGGAAATCTTCTGACGCATCAACCGTTCATTTTTGCATCTCTACACATGCCAGACATATAATAGTAGACATATCAAACATGAGATATATATATATATATATATATATATTCCTGATAGTAGAAGACATGTCCAACACATACCATCTGAAACAATATAACAAATGGTGCTTTTTAATAGTAGAAAATTCTGCCACATTAAAATCTCTCACTAATACAGTAACAATATGAAGATGGTAAAACCATCCATTTGACCAAAGTATATTTAACGTTCAATTATATCGGATGAAGGAAAGGGCACCCAATTTCACTTGTACAGAAGTTAAAACTCTAACAACTTGGATGATTACTATTTATGTGTGTGTGTGTGTGTAAGATAAGCAAAGTACTTACATAGTTCAAACTTCATAAAATCAATAAAAACAAAGATATTAATGACATTGATTGTAAATATTTTTACATAATAGCTAGTCGTTTATATTCAATAAATAAAGTCTCACCTGAGAAAGAGAAGCACAGTTTGAGGTGGCCGAGCAAACAGGCAACATTGTCACATCAACTTGAAATCAATACCGAAAAATTTTCACCAAGCTCTCATCTTTCTGCTTAAAACAACACAAATATACACAAAGATCACCAACAAAGAACATCAAACTCAAAATTGACTAAATACAATCACTTAGAACTAAAATCAAAATGACCCATCTTAGTTTAACACCTTAAAGCTTAATTCTTGGACTGGGTTTCTTATAATTCAATCTACAGTGACAGCCAAACAGACAAATAGTGATGAAAGTTGAAGAATTTTATAGAAAAAATGGGTCTGAAACTTGTTCTTACTTGGAAGTACAGTGATCTGGAAAAAATGGGTTTCAATGTTTTTTTGTCAGACACAACTGTCCAATGAAAGATATACTAGTGGATATGAGTATGACGAGGAAAATCGTGTGGCTTGACTAGGCCGTTAGCTTTAATCTTCCATGGCTACTCTTTGCCTCTCGTTTTATTCTTGTGGGGACAGTTCTTTTGTATTTGATTATCTTTTGGAGGTTTTCAAACGGGGCCTTAAAAAATTTTGGGAAATTATCTAAAAGGCACAAATTTATTATATACCATATTTTAAATTATAGTGTAGAATTTTAATTTTTTTCAATTAAAGTCCAGAATTAAGCAATCGTTTATGTTTCACCTTCTATCAAAAAAAAAATTATGTTTCACCTAGGCAAAGATTTTTCTTTAGAAACAGAGTTTTATCTCCCTACACTCTTTGTTACATACCAAATTAATTTATGAGTAAACTCCAGGTAAAATACAAATTCATTTTTAATATTTTTCGGGTTTTTTCTTATCCATTACGATCTAGAATGACAAATGTTAACAAAGCTTCAAATTGAAATGATTTCATAAGTTTGAGACTTTAATTGACAAAGTTAAAATTTATGAATTTAATATTAAATATGGTATAAATTTTAGCTATTCTTATATAATTTCCCTTAAAGTTTTTGTATTCTAATTCATTTCTCCACAATTCTTGTATTTTAAATATAACATAGAATTTGTTTTACAGTGGTAAATAAACAAAGTTCTTTATGGGTAGCTTGAACTCCCGCTCAACTCAAGAAAAAACTTCTTTATGGTCATTTATTTAGTAAAAGTCAATATCAAGCTTATGTTTAGGAGAAAATATATTATGAAGTAGTCTCAAAATAATTTTTCTCAATTTAGATTGACTATTAAAAAATCCAAATTCAAACATAATAATATATTTATGAACAAACTTTCTCTACGCACCTGTGGAATCCACATACTAATCTATATATCCAATAAAATATTATTGAGTGGTATAACAAAAATTTGTGAAATATATATATAATTCTTGAATTTAAATTTAATTGTGGTTGAAGAAAGATAACATTATTGCATAAAAAAATCCACTGCAAGGCAAGCTCATATTTTTTTCAATTGTCATTGGTGGTCACTAGGTGGTGAGGTTATATGGTGGTAAGTGGGGGAGGGGAGAAGAAGAAAGAGAGGATGAAATGATAATATCTTTAATTGTATTTCATTAGATTTTAATCTAAAAATAAATATTTTATTAAAAATAGGTCATATGCATGTCACGTGGTGAGCTTCCATCCATCACACATTTCTCAGACCTTTTACGAGTCAATAAAACTAATCGATGGTATAGTGGTCCCTTGAAGACTTTTTTTTTTTTTTTTTTTTTTTGTGTTGCATTTTGTTGACCACATAATTAAATTTAATTGAGTAATCTAAAGAAACACATATGGAACTTATTTAGAGTCTACAACCTTGATGAGAAATGATCTCAAGAACCACCAAGGGGAAGGTTTTAATGTTCAAGCCTTCAAGGGACTATGTTCACTACAACCACTAAAGTCATTTTAAAAACTTCGAAGGATTTATCTATCCTTCAATATCACCATTAACACTCCTACCCTACACCAATGTTGATTGGATAAGAGACCCTACAGACCGACGTTCAACTATTGGACTTTGCTTTATGTTTGGGGATTTCCTTATCCATTGGTGCAACAAATCAGGATACTGTGGTTCATTCCAACACATAAGTTTAGTATATCTATTGTGACAATCGGAGAGCAATCCAAATTGCACAACGATGTTATTCGTGAATGTATCGAGCACATTAGAATTACCTTCGCTTTGTTCATCACCACCTTACACTTATTTCTTCCCATTTTCAATTGGCTAACATCCTCACGAAGCCACTTCTATTAGGACACTTTAGTGATTTTGTATCCAAACTCAAGTCAATCTCTTAACAATCTACCATAAGTTTAGAGACACAAAAATTTTTACAATTGTGAAGATGACAAGTTGTTATTGGAAGATAAAAAAGCAATGTCAGTAGTAAATCTAGTTAAAAAGTGAAAACTAATAAAAGTTTGTTAACTCAATTATTGTGAAAATTATAATATATAGTATTACACATCAAACTAACATGACGAGGGGCTATTAGAATACGAGCTCAAGACCCCAAGGCCTGGACTATTGCTTGGGTACTATTGTATTGTTATTGTACTGTGATACTGTTTATCCTATTTTGTATGTCTATATAAAGGCATCATCATATGTAGAATTCTACAGAATCTATACACATTTTTTTTATTTTTTTGAGAAACAGAATCTATACACAAACACAAGCACTGAGTCTTTTCATTAGCAATAGGATATTGTTGCTTGCCACTCTTTCATATTTCTAAAGCCTAACACTTAATACAGCAATATAGTCCAAATCAACAAATTTGGCCAGGCTGATAAAATTCATTTGAAAATTGTTAAAATGTAGTTTGCCATGGGCAAAAGCAAACACAGGTCCCATACAATACAACAAAGAAATTAGAATCTCCTATAACTTTAATATGGTCCACTGGAGTCCATGTAGAGTGAATTAGATCAATGGAACTTCCTCCAATAAATAGATGATGGAGATATTTCATCTAAGCCTCACCAGAAGATGTACAATTACCAAGATCCAATGTGAATGTTCCATTCTTCTTATATTTCTTTAAGCAAAGGAAGAGACCTAACAACAGAACTAACTTACATCCACCCATAAATTTATTTAATTAGCTAATTTGCTTTAAAACTTGTTGATTGAAAACATTTTTGATCCATTCAACTTTGGGTCTGTTGTCAAATTGGTATGTAAGGCCTCAATTTTTAGTCTATTTGATTCCTAAAATTTGCGTTTATTGTCAAAATATGACTGAATATCAATTGAATTTTGTGAACAAATGATAAAATATTGTTCCAACTTTTTTTTTTTAATAATTTAAATGAGGAGATTTTTAAATTTAACTCACACGTATGACGTAATCAAAATTTAATAAAGTATGTTTTTTTTTTTTTCCTGATAACTGGATTTGAATAAAAATACTGTGGGGCCAGAGAATTTGTGGTCCCGGCCCACTTCTCGTTAGGACCCAAGGCCCGCGCTGAAGAGAATAGTTGCCTAGAACAAGTATTAAAATACCAAATAGCCTAGGAATGCGGCCAAGGATGACCATGTCCTCGGCATCCCAAGGCCTAAAAGGGAAGAACGACACGTCATCAAAGGCAACCTCCAAAGCGCTCTCAGAAGAAAAGGCGAGTAGAATGGGACACGCACGGGGGTACAGTGTGGGATTGATTCAAGGAGAAGATGTCACTTCCGCATTGAATGCGCCAACAAACATCCTAGCCACATTGATGGGAAAAGACCCCTGAACAGTGTGATTTCGGTTATTGCAACTAACAGAAAGTGGGGGGAGGCGGCTGATGGGATAGACACTCGAGTAGGTATCTGCCTGATTAACAGATGGAAGATCAGGATCAACTAGGAAGGGATATATAATGTAAGGGCTAATGCGCCAAAAAAGAGGCTGGAACCATGGTATCCAAGTAGAGAGAGGAAAAGTAAGAACATGAAACTTCATGGACAAGATCCATGGACAAGCTTAGTTCACCTCTGCGCGTCCACCATGAACACCATGACTAATCACTGCCCGGTGATTAAGGCCTAGCCTTTCAGCCCACACTCTACAAATTATATTGTTTGGGCCCTTAACGTACGAACC